>NC_057413.1:24840724-24961235 GCF_019320065.1 Cervus canadensis | reverse complement strand
CAGCGGCATCTTTCAGGATTTGAAATAGCTCAACTGGAATTCCATCACATCCACTAGCTTTGTTCATAGTGATGCTTTCTAAGGCCCACTTGACTTCACATTCCAGGATGTCTGTCTCTAGGTGAGTGATCACACCATCGTGATCATCTGGGTTGTGAAGATCTTTTTTGTACAGTTCTTCTGTGTATTCTTGCCACCTCTTCTTAATACCTTCTGCTTCTGTTAGGTCCATACCATTTCTGTCATTTATTGAACCCATCTTAGCATGAAATATTCCCTTGGTATCTCTAATTTTATTGAAGAGATCTCTAGTCTTGCCCATTCTGTTGTTTTCCTCTATTTCTTTACATTGATCGCTGAGGAAGGCTTTCTTATCTCTCCTTGCTATTCTTTGGAACTCTGCATTAAAATGGGAATATCTTTCCTGTTCTCCTTTGCTTTTCACTTATCTTCTTTTCACAGCTAATTGTAAGGCCTCCTTAGACAACCATTTTGCCTTGTTGCATTTCTTTTCCATTGGGATAGTCTCAATCCCTGTCTCCTGTACAATGTCACGAACCTCCATCCATAATTCATCAGGCACTCTGTCTATCAGATCAAGTCCCTTAAATCAATTTCTCACTTCCACTGTATAATCATAAGGGATTTGATTTAGGTCATACCTGAATGGTCTAGTGGTTTTCCCTACTTTCTTCAATTTAAGTCTGAATTTGGCAATAAGGAGCTCATGATCTGAGCCACAGTCAGCTCCCAGTCTTGTTTTTGCTGACTGTCTAGAGCTTCTCCATCTTTGGCTGCAAAGAATATAATCAATCTGATTTTGGTGTTGACCATCTGGTGATGTCCATGTGTAGATTCTTCTCTTGTATTGCTGGAAGAGCGTGTTTGCTATGACCAGTGCGTTCTCTTGGCAAAACTCTATTAGCCTTTGCCCTGCTTCATTTCGTACTCCAAGGCCAAATTTGCGTGTTACTCCAGGTGTTTCTTGACTTCCTACTTTTGCATTCCAGTCCCCTATAATGAAAAAGATATCTTTTTTGGGTGTTAGTTCTAAAAGGTCTTATAGGTCTTCATAGAACCGTTCAACTTCAGCTTCTTTAGCATTGCTGGTTGGGGCATAGGTTTGGATTACTGTGATATTGAATGTTTTGCCTTGGCAACGAACAGAGATCATTCTGTCATTTTTGAGATTGGATCCAAGTATTGCATTTCAGACTCTTTTGTTGACCATGATGGCTACTCCACTTCTTCTAAGGGATTCCTGCCCACAGTAGTAGATACAATGGTCATCTGAGTTAAATTCACCCATTCCAATCCATTTTAGTTCGCTGATTCCCAGAATGTCACTATTCACTCTTGCCATCTCCTGTTTGATCACTTCCAATTTGCCTTGATTCGTGGACCTAACATTCTAGCTTCCTATGCAATATTGCTCTTACAGCATCGGACCTTGCTTCTATCACCAGTCACATCGACAGCTGGGTATTTTTGTTTTGGCTATATCCCTTCATTCTTTCTGGAGTTATTTCTGCACTGATCTCCAGTAGCATATTGGGCATCTACCAACCTGGGGAGTTCCTCTTTCACTATCCTATCATTTTGCCTTTTCATACTGTTCATGGGGTTCTCAAGGCAAGAATACTGATGTGGTTTGCCATTCCCTTCTCCAGTGGACCGCATTCTGTCAGACCTCTCCACCATGACCCCACCATCTTGGGTGGCCCCACAAGGCATGACTCAGTTTCATTCAGTTAGACAAGACTGTGGTCCGTGTGATCAGATTGGCTAGTTTCCTGTGATTATGGTTTTAGTGTGTCTGCCCTCTGATGCCCTCTTGCAACACCTACTAAATTACTTGGGTTTTTCTTACCTTGAATGTGGGGTAGCTCTTTATGGATGTTCCAGCTAAGCACAGCTGCTGCTCCTTGGAGGTACATCTCTATAAACCATTTTACTGGTTTATAAATTTTATAAATTCATTTTATAAGTGGAAACCATTTTACAAATTCATTTGAATGAATTTCATAATTGACATAGAATTTTAAATTATTTTTGTGCTAGAATATTAAAAAGAGTTCTGGAATTATCTTAGGACATAACTTTAGACTTTAGTGATATATTATCAATGAGATTTACTTGCGTGAGAAACATATGATTAAGATCCAAAAGGAATAGCAATTCGGCAAATAAATGATGAAATGAGTAAAAATAAAAATGAAAGAGGATTCATAACTATGGCTGGAAATTGAAAATAACTAGGCCAAATCTGGCAGAAATACTTAGATACACTGGATCACTTGAGGGTATGGTCAAGAGAAGTGGACTAGCAAGTCTTAAGATTACATTTGTTATCAGTAGACAGAGTCCTTCAGTATGAACTTGTCTCACTCACCAGGTTTGGAGTCTGAACCCTTCTAGGAACTGGGGCAATAACATGTACAAAACAATGGGCGTTGCTTCTCAGAGGACACCTTGGAGAACCCAAGGTAAAGAAAACTTTCTATTAAATGGAGAAAACCACATTCTTCCAGCCTAATCCCTTTCGTGGTGACAACCTCATGATGAAAATATGATAATCATCTGAAGATTATATCAGAGGAGGGAAGGGAAACAAAGTATGTTTATAAGAACTACATCACTAAAAGGATGTCAGAATAACAGTTACCATTTCCATTCTCAAGTTTCCCTGAAAAGCAAAATGGAAAAAAGTCAAATAAGTGTCAAGGAAAAACAACACAGAACATGAAAATCAGCTGAAAATTTGCAGTTCACAGAAAATTGGTAGATTGAATGTGATCAGAAAACAAAACAAAACAATATAAAAGTGGGAAAATGGCAAGGGAATACATTTGTCTTAGAAAAGTGAGAAAAAGAAATGAATTTCATAATTGACTGAATAAAGACAATGGCTAAGGTTTGGCAGAAAATAACTTGGATGTGAGCTGGTATATTGTCAGGAATCGTCTGGCCCTTATTAATTCCTGAATATTCAGGAATTAAGAGGAGAGGCACGCCTTTCCCAGGGCTGAGGAATCCAGGGATTTCCTTTGTTAGTTTCTCATTATGGTGATAAGTACCCTCTTCTCTCTTTAATAGGGATTGCCCTGTGTTTTGTAAGTCTGGAATTTTAATCTTTATCTTTGCTGAGAATAACTACCTTTTAAGACAGTATATATGCCCACGCCATGTTGATTAAAGCACTTTTGCTCCACCAGAGGTTTGGTCCCTGTGTCTTTCTTTCTTTTTTTTCTCCATCTCTCTCAGTCTATTTCTGGCTGATTCTCTGGAGCGGGGAAGCCGGCTGCGTAACCCAGGGAATATTCGCCTCTTTACTTCTTTCACTCTCTCATCGTCGACTCCGAACCACCAGGTTCCAGTCCATTAAAGGACCAACAGTACATGTTTCTTTTGTGCATAGTTTTAAGGATATAAGTAGTTAAAAATTTAGACAAAAAATATTCTTTAAATGATCTTAGAGTGAATGTTATCTTGGTTGTAGTGTAATGATATTGATTTCCTAACTATACAAATCTTTCTGAATATATCAGATTAAGCATGATGTCCTTAAGTGAAAACATCATTTGTATATTTAGGGTCAACACGTGTAAGTCCTGAAAAAGTCTTTCAGGAAGATGTCACAAGTATTGATAAAGTGAATGACTGTAATAAGTCGGGGTACAATACTTTTGTAAGGCTGATGGTTTCTAATTCTTTACACTTAACACAATTGCAATATATGTAATTTAGTTGCCAACTGAAGGACTTTCAAAATTAGCTGTGAAAGCTTGTAGTCTCTGGTTTTATCACCTATTGCACAAGCCAAAGAATTGAGTGTCATGGCTCTGACCAAATTCTTTCCATTTCTATTAACTTACACTGTTGAATGTTTTCTAGAAAAAAGATATAGAATAGAAAGCATCTACCTATCAGCTTCATGTGTTTCATCTCACCAGCTTCTTAATGAAACTGGCAAGATCCTGCAAGACAGAAGAAGCCAGTCTTTATAGGGAATGCATGGTATGAAGTGAAAAGAGAAGGAATGGAAAAGTAGAGAAGGTAGGGAAACAGAAATGGACAGAAGTAAAATGGGAGAATTTCCACACCAAAATAGTAGGGTGGAACTAGTAGACATGCAATAAAAGCCATGCCAATACAAGGGATACAGATGAGAAGTCAGGTAATGTTAAATGTTGCATCAGTCATTTTAAAGGGGATTAAGACTAAGGAGATATCAGAAAATTTACCTTGTCTATTCCAAAGTACTTCTAAAAAAAAAAAAAAAAGGGAAATAAATGTAAATGGCTTGGGAAAACACTACAAAGAGAATGCAAAATTTACTGGAAAATACATATTTACAATTAACCATGTCCAGTTTCAGATGAACACACACAGAAATTGGCTCAGAGCTGAGTATTATTCAGAGACATGCTAGAGTAAATAAAGAAAGGTGAAATGGAGTTAATGTAGTTATTAGACAAATTTTTTAAGATTATTACTTCTGGTGGTTAATTTGTAAAATCATTCTTGATCCCTTTGGCAATATTTAGGCTCCTATTGTCTTGTTCATTAGCTTTAGTATGGTCGTTGGCTGCTTTTACATGTACTAGTCAGTTCTCATCATTGCAGTAGCTACAGTGCAGTCAAGTTGCCACAAACACTGTATAAAGGAATACTGAAACACTGTAAGCATATATCATACACTGGCAGGTTTCTGAGTGCCTCTTTTTACAACTCTGATTGCCACCAATTAATTTGTTATCTTGTTACATTTGAGTTTCTGTTTAATTCATGCGAGCTGCTGCTGCTGCTGCTAAGTTGCTTCAGTTGTGTCTGACTCTGTGTGAACACATAGATGGCAGCCACCAGGCTTCCCCATCCCTGGGATTCACCAGGCAAGAGCACTGGAGTGGGTTGCCATTTCCTTCTCTAATGCATGAAAGTGAAAAGTGCAATCGCTCAGTCGTGTCCGACTTTTAGCTACCCCATGGACTGCATCCTACCAGGCTCCTCCATCCATGGGATTTTCCAGGCAAGAGTACTGGAGTGGGTTACCAGTGCCTTCCCTGATTCATGTGTGAATGAAACTTAACCCAATCACATGGGTGCTGAATCCAGGAGAGAGAAAAGAGTAGGTTTTCTGAGAGATGCTATTTCTCAACAACCATGCTTTTTACCATCCCTCCTGCTTTTTGAGAGAAAATATCTAAACACACAAATAGGAGACAGGTTTTCTGAACATTATAAAGGAGCTGCCACTAAAGCTCTATGTTTCCTAATGATTGTTTATGTGACACTTTCAAGTTATGTTCTTTTTGTTATTAAAGAGGTACATCTCTATAACCATTTTACTGGTTTATAAATTTTATAAACTCATTTTATAAGTGGAAACCATTTTACAAATTCATTTGAATGAATTTCATAATTGACATAGAATTTTAAATTATTTTTGTGATAGAATATTAAAAAGAGTTATTATCTCAGGACATAACTTTAGACTTTAGTGATATATTATCAATGAGATTTACTTGTGTGAAAAACATATGATTAAGATCCAAAAGGAATAGCGACTTGGCAAATTAGTAATCAAATGAGTAAAAATAAAAATGAAAGAGGATTCATAACTATGGCTGGAAATCGAAAATAACTAGGCCAAATCTGGCAGAAATACTTAGATACACTGGATCACTTGAGGGTATGGTCAAGAGAAGTGGACTAGCAAGTCTTAAGATTACATTTGTTATCAGTAGACAGAGTCCTTCAGTATGAACTTGTCTCACTCACCAGGTTTGGAGTCTGAACCCTTCTAGGAACTGGGGCAATAACATGTACAAAACAATGGGCGTTGCTTCTCAGAGGACACCTTGGAGAACCCAAGGTAAAGAAAACTTTCAATAAATGGAGAAAACCACATTCTTCTAACCTAATCCCTTTCGTGGTGACAACCTCATGATGAAAATATGATAATCATCTGAAGATTATATCAGAGGAGGGAAGGGAAACAAAGTATGTTTATGGGAACTACATCACTAAAAGGATGTCAGAATAACAGTTACCATTTTCATTCTCTAGTTCTCCTGAAAAGCAAAATGGAAAAAAGTCAAATAAGTGTCAAGGAAAAACAACACAGAACATGAAAATCAGCTAAAAATTTGCAGTTCACAGAAAATTGGTAGGATGAATGTGATTAGAAAAGAAAACAAAACAATACAAAAATGGGAAAATGGCAAGGAAATCCATTTGTCTTAGAAAAGTGAGAAAAAGAAATGAATTTCATAATTGACTGAATAAAAAGAATGGCTAAGGTGTTGACAGAAAATAACTTGGATGTGAGCTGGTACATGTTTCTTTTATGCATAGTTTTAAGAATATAAGTAGTTAAAAATTTAGATAAAAAATATACTTTAAATGATCTTAGAGTGAATGTGAACCCAAGTTAAAGAAAGCTTTCTATTAAATAGCGAAAACCACATTCTTCTAAGCTTTGTCCTGTTCATGTCAAGAAGCTTATAATGAAATTTTGGTAGTTATGTAGAAGACAGAATCCCAAGAACATATGAAAGGAAGGAAATAAAACAAAGAAAAATATTTCTAGGAATTATATCCATTAAAATGTCATAAAAAAGTTGCTCATTAAATATTGAACTATTTATGAATAGTTGTGGCTGATTCATGTCCATGTATGGCAAAACCATGACAATACTACAATTATCCTGCAATTAAAATAAATGAATTAGTTAAAAAAAGAATAACACTCATGCATATGTCAAGGAACACCAACAAACAAAAGCGGAAATAGTTTGAATGTTCTCACTTTATATAAAATTGGCAGGAAGAATGTGATTTAAGAAAAAAACATAAACAAAAACAGCCCCCCCCCCCAAAAAAAAGGAAAAATATTGTAAGGAAGCACATGGAAAAGTTAAGAAAGGGAATCAGTTTCTCAATTGACTTAATAAAAGAACCATGGGAAATGCTTAGAAAGAATGAAAACCAGGATTTCATATCATACATGTTTCATTTATGGAGAGTTTTACAGGATATAAGTATTTCTAATTTAGACCAAGATACCTGTTTAATAAAATAATTAAATAATTTTACAGTAATAATTTTATCTTGGTAGTAGTTTACTGAAATTGACTTTTAGTTTTCAAATGTTTCTGACTATGTCAGATTAAACAAGATGTCTGTAAGAGAAATGGAGTAGGAAATGGCAGTCCACTCCACTGTTCTTGCCTGAAGAATTCCATGGACAGAAGAGCCTGGCAAGCTACAGTCCTTGGGGTTGGGAACGAGTCAGACATGACTGAGCACACATGCATAAGAGAAAATGTCATTTCTATATTTAGGGTGAAAGTGAAAGTGTTAGTTGGGTCTGACTCTTTACAACCCCATGGGCTGTAGCCTACCAGGCTCCTCTATTCATGGAATTTTCCAGGCAAGAATACTGGAGTGGGTTGCCACTCCTTTCTCCAGGGGTTTTTCCCAATCCAGGGACTGAACCTGGGTCTCCTGCACTTCAGGCAGAGTCTTTACATCTGAGCCACCAAACGTATGTATGAGTCCTGAAAAGGTATTTTTAGAAGATGCCACAGCCATTGAGAAAGTTAATGACTCTATGTCTGGGTACAATGTTTTTTCAAGTCTGTTGGTTTCTAATTCTTTACACTTAATAAAACCGGGATAAATTAGTGATCAATAGAAGGACTTTCAAATTAGCTTTGAAAGACTATACTTTCTTATTTTATCATTTACTTCAGAAAGTAAAAAAATTGAGTGTCATGGTTCTAACCAAATTCTTTCCATACTTTTTCACTTTCATTATCAAGGATTTTCAGCAAATAAATCTTTTACAAACAGAAAATAAATGGAAAAATTGATGTAGATGACTGATTTATGTATTTGGGGGACATATAATCTTCAGCATGGAGTTAATGGAGGAAAACAAATGCTATGATTATATCATATAATTAAAGCAAAGTGTTAGACTGTGCTTTAAGCACTAATTTTATCTCATTCTATAATGTGACTCTGGGCTATATTGAAGTCACTTATAAAGCTTTCATATAAATTTCAAGAGATTAGCTCATGTAGAGAAATTGACATCTTGTTAAAAGCCAGTGTTTGGGAGTCCTTACGATTTATAGGTTTCAAGATGTTACTCACTATGCACACTGTTCCTTGTCCTACACTTTTGGAGGAAAGTTCTCAAGCAGTGTTAATCCACTGTGTGGTCTCTCCCCCATCTCTCCTGTGTTCACTAGACTAAAATATCTATTAATACTCATCTTTGCCTCTCAAGTTACAACCTTGCTATATTTAGATGTCTTTTAGGATATACTTCCTAACTTAAAAAAGAGGAGACTAATGTAATCTCATGGAGAAGGAAATGGCAACCCACTCCAGTATTCTTGCCTAGAAAATCCCGTGGACGGGGAGCCTGGTGGGCTGCTATCCATAGGGTTTCACAGAGTCGGACACGACTGAAACGACTTAGCAATGTAATCTCATATACATTACTGTGAGGAAAAACTCATCCTTCCAAATAAAATAGGGTAGAGAAGGCATAGAAAAGAGATGTTATGTGGAAATGAAGAGAGATTTAAATTGAAAAAGCCTATCTTGTGGAAAAATGACAGGTCAGAACTTTAAAATACTCAAATGTGACATATATCTTTGTGCTAAAATTCTGTTCACAGAAGGGCCTTACCTTCTTGCTATAGATAGAAATATGAAAGAGGTAATAATGGCATAAACTGAATTGCAAATGACACTAGGTAACTGAGTTGAAAGCTAAGATACTGACATAAAATCATGTAAAAGCATATTGTTGTCTGAGTTATGGCAAGTGATTACCAGAAGTTTCAACATTAAGTTTCAAGGATACAAGAAACAGATAAAAGAATAGTAAGGGACACAATGGATAACTTATTGGTACTTGCCTCTTTCCTGTTCATTCTTCTCTGAAAAGTAAAAGAAGAAATAAAAATTCATTCCAGATAAAAGCATATTGTTGGGAAGAAAGGAGAACAAAAATTGGCACCTCTTTCATAGTTTACTCCGTGGTACAACTTGACCCATATTTGTGAAAAGTGGAGCCATAAGGTTGCAAAGGATATCTCATCAGTCAGAGACAGTGTCATTTTACATCCTTCCACCGCTTAGTGCAAAAGAAACTAAATTAGGAAATGAAACCATTAAGAAGAGTTAGGGTGGGAATTCTTTTGGGATGTACAATATCAGCCATTTATATATCACTGGGACTTTCTTTTCCACTTTAAAATGGAAATGTACACACATGCAGAAGACAGGTACTTACTAAAAAGTGAAGAAGAATACAGAGAAGCCATGTATTTGTGCCAAACTGTATTTGTCACCATAGTCATGTGAGATTTACTATATTCATTGTTGTTGTTTTTCAGTCGCTGAGTTCAACTGTCTGCAACCCCATGAACGCCAGTCTTCTCTGTCCATCACTATCTTCTCGAGTTTGCTCAAACTCATGTCCTTTGAGTTGGTGATGCCATACAACCATCTCATCCTCTGTCGCCCCCTTCTTCTCTTGCCCTCAATTTTCCCCAGCATCAGAGTCTTTTCCAGTGAGTCAGCTGTTCGCATCAGGTGGCCAAAGTATTGGAGCTTCAGCTTCAGCATCAGTCCTTGCAGTGACTATTCAGGATTGATCTCCTTTAGGATGGACTGGTTTGATCTCCTTGCAGTCCAAGGGACTCTCAACAGTCTTCTCCAACACCACAGTTTGAAAGCATCAATTCTTTGGTGCTCAGCTTTCTTTATAGTCCAAATCTCACATCCATACATGATTACTGGAAAAACCGTAGCTTTGACTAGATGGACCCTTGTTGGCAAAGTAATGTCTCTGCTTTTTAATATGCTGTCTATGTTGGTCATAACTTTTCTTCCAAGGAGCAAGTGTCTTTTAGTTTCATGGCTGCAGTCACCATCTGCCTTGATTTTGGAGCCCCCAAAATAAAGTCTGCCACTGTTTCCCCATCTATTTATATCTTGGCTAATGTGAATAGTGCTGCAATGATTGTGGGATTGCAAATCTCTCTTTGAAATATTAACTTCATTTCTTTGGATAAATACACAGCACAATTTTTAAGTTTTTGAGGAATGCCCATACTGTTTTCCGTATGGCTGTACTAATTCACATTCTTACCAACAGTTTTTAAAGTTCTCCTTTTTGCATATCTTTCCCATCATTTGTCATTGTTTTGTCTCTTTGATAATATCCTTCTAATACATGTGAGTGATATCTCATCATGGTTTTGATTTGCCTTTCCCTGAGGATTAGTGATGTGAAGCACATTTTAAATTACTAATTGGCTATGGAATGTGAAGTCAAGTGGGCCTTAGAAGGCATCACTATGAACAAAGCTAGTGGAGGTGATGGAATTCCAGTTGAGCTATTTCAAATCCTAAAAGATGATGCTGTGAGAGTGCTGCACTCGATATGCCAGCAAATTTGGAAAACTCAGCAGTGGTCACAGGACTGGAAAAGGTCAGTTTTCATTTCAATCCCAAAGAAAGGCAATTCCAAAGAATGCTCAAACTACTGCACAATTGCACTCATCTCACATGCTAGTAAAGTAATGCTCAAAATTCTCCAAGCCAGGCTTCAGCAATATGTGAACAGTGAACTTGCAGATATTCAAGCTGGTTTTAGAAAAGACAGAGGAACCAGAGATCAAATTGCCAACATCTGCTGGATCATCAAAAAAGCAAGAGAATTCCAGAAAAACATCTATTTCTGCTTTATTGACTATGCCAAAACCTTTGATTGTGTGGATCACAATAAACTGTGGAAAATTCTGAAAGAGATGGGAATACCAGACCACCTGACCTGCCTCTTGAGAAACCTGTATGCAGACCAGGAAGCAACAGTTAGAACTGGACATGGAACAACAGACTGGTTCTAAATAGGAAAAGGAGTACATCAAGGCTGTATATTGTCACCCTGCTTATTTAACTTATATGCAGAGTACATCATGAGAAACGCTGGGCTGGAAGAAGCACAAGCTGGAATCAAGATTGCTGGGAGAAATATCAATAACCTCAGATATGCAGATGACACCACCCTTACGGCAGAAAGTGAAGAGGAATTAAAAAGCCTCTTGATGAAAGTGAAAGAGGACAGTGAAAAAGTTGGCTTAAAGCTTAACATTCAGAAAACTAAGATCATGGCATCTGGTTCCATCACTTCACAGGAAATAGATGGGCAAACAGTGGAAAGAGTGTCAGACTTTATTTTTTTGGGCTCCAGAATCACTGCAGATGGTGATTGCAGCCATGAGATTAAAAGACTCCTTGGAAGTCCTTGGAAGGAAAGTTATGACCAACCTAGAGAGCATATTGAAAAGCAGAGACATTACTTTGCCAACAAAGCTATGTCTAGTCAAGGCTATGGTTTTTTCAGTGGTCATGTATGAATGTGAGAGTTGGACTGTGAAGATGGCTGAGTGCCGAAAAATTGATGCTTTTGAACTGTGGTGTTGGAGAAGACTCTTGAGAGTCCCTTGAACTACAAGGAGATCCAACCAGTCCATCTTAAAGGAGATCAGTCCTGGGTGTTCATTGGAAGGACTGATGTTGAAGCTGAAACTCCAATACTTTGGCCACCTCATGTGAAGACTTGACTAATTGGAAAAGACTGTGATACTGGGAGGGATTGGGGGCAGGAGGAGAAGGGGACAACAGAGGCTGAGATGGCTGGATGGCATCACCAACTCGATGGACATGAGTTTGAGTAAACTCTGGGGGCTGGTGATGGACAGGGAGGCCTGGCGTGCTGCGATTCATGGGGTCGCAAAGAGTCAGACACGACTGAGCGACTGAACTGAACTGATGTCTACTTTTGAGAAATATGTGGTCAGGTTTTTTTGGCCTTTTTTTAGAGGATTGGTTTGTTTGTTTTTTGCTATTAAATTAAATTAACTTCTTTTACAGTTTGGATATACAACCATTATCAAATACATAATTTGCAAATATTCTCTCCCTTTCTGTAGTTATCTTTTCATTTTCCAAATGCTGATCCTTTCTTTTGCTGTGCAGGAGCTTTATAGTACGATATAGTCCTATTTGCTTATTTTTACTTTTGTTGCCTGTGCCTTTAGTGTCACATCCCAGAAATAATTGTGAAGACCAATGTGAAGAGGGGCTTCTCAGGTGATGCTACTGGCAAGAATGTGCCTGCCGATGCAGCAGATATAAGAGATGTGGGTTTGATCTCTGGGTTGGAAGATGCCCTGGAGGAGGGCATAGCAACCCACTCCAGTACTCTTGCCTGGAGAATCCCATGGAGAGAGGAGCCTGGTGAGCTACAGTCCATAGGGTTGCAAAGAGTCAGACACAAGAGAACCAACTTAGCGTGCATGCATACAAGGTGAAGGAGGTTTTTCCTGCCTAGAAGTTTTATGAATTTAATCTTGTATTTAAATTCATTTTGAGTTGATTTTTGTGTATGGTAAGAAAAGAGTCCAATCCCATTCTTTTGCATGTGGGTATACATAGTTTTCCCAACATGATTTATTGAAGAGACAATTCTTTCCTCTATGTGCATTCATGTCACATTTGTTGAAGATTAATTGACCAGATATATGTGGGTTTAATTCTGGGCTCTCTGTTCTGCCCCACTGTGTCTGTTTGCCAGAACCATACTGTTTTGATTACTGTAGCTTTCTAGCATAATTTCAAATCAAGAAATGTGATGCCTCCAGTGTTATTCTTTTTTTTGAAAGTGTTTTATTTATTTATTTTTAAAATTATTTATTTTAATTGGAGACTAATTACTTTACAATATTGTAGTGCTTTTGTCATACATTGACATGAATCAGCCATGGGTGTACATGTGTTCCCCACCCTGAACCCCTCTGCCACCTCCCTCCCCATCCCATCCTTCTGGGTCATCCCAGTGCACCAGCCCTGAGCACCCTGTCTCATGCATAAAACCTGGACTGGTGACATGTTTCACGTATGATAATGTACATGTTTCAATGCTGGAGTGGGTGTGGAGAAAAGGGAACCCTCTTACACAGTTGGTGGGAATGGAAACTAGTACAGCCACTATGGAGAACAGTGTGGAGATTCCTTAAAGAATTGGAAATAGAACTGCCAATATGACCCAGCAATCCCACTTCTGGTCATACACACCGAGGAAACCAGAATTGAAAGAGACACGTGTACCCCAATGTTCATCACAGCACTGTTTATAATAGCCAGGACATGGAAGCAACCTAGATGTCCATTGGCAGACGAATGGATAAGAAAGCTGTGGTACATATACACAATGGAATATTACTCAAAAAGAATACATTTGAATCAGTTCTAATGAGGTGGATGAAACTGGAGCCTATTATACAGAGTGAAGTAAGCCAGAAAGAAAAACACCAATACAGTATACTAATGCATATATATGGAGTTTAGAAAAATGGTAATGATAACCCTACATGCAAGACAGCAAAGGAGACACAGATGTATAGAACAGTCTTTTGAACTCTGTGGGAGAAGATGAGGGTGGGATGATTTGAGAGAATAGCATTGAAACATGTATATTATCATATGTGAAACAGATCGCCAGTCCAGTGTTATTTTTGTTCAAGATTGCTTTGGCTATTTAGTCTCCTTTGTGGCTCAATATGAATTTTATCAGGTTTTCTACTGCAATGAAAAATGTCTTTGAAGTTTGACCTGGATTTCACTGAATCTGTATATTACTTTGGGTAGAGGATTGAACATTTTGAAAATATTAATCTTTCAATTCAAGAATATAAAATAATTTTACATTTATTTGTGTTTTAAATTTCTTTTGTCAGTGTTTTACAGTTTTCATTATTAGGTATTTCACCTTTTAAGTTAAGTTTATTCCTAAACTTATTTAGGTTAAGTTTATTCCTATTTTATTCTTTTCCATGCTGTTGTAAAGATTATTTTTTTTCATTTATTTATAGATAGTTAATTTTCAGTGTATGGAAATATAATTGATTTAGTCCATCTTGCAACTTTACTGAATTTTTTTTTATTTCTAATGGGTTTTTTTTTGGTAGTAGATTAGAGTTTTATTTTGTTCATAAAATTTAAAATCAGCTTGTAATATTCCATAACTGAACACTCTGTGAAAATTTGTGTGTGTTTGTGAAATGCAGTTAATATGTAGATCAGTGTTGGGAGAATGGACATATTTTTAGTACTGAGTCTCTCATTTTTTGAATATGACATGTCCCTTAATTTATTTAAAATTTTTTGAAACAAATTTTCAACATACTTCTTAATTTTCAGTGTAAAGATCTACCTTCTTATTAGATTTATTCAAGGTGTTTGATATTCTTTTGTGATATTGTGGGAGTCATATCTTTTCTGAATTTAATTTTTATGTGTGTTTTTTGCTAGTATATGAAATTCAGTTATCTTAAAATCATGACCTTATATCTAGCAACTTTTCTTAACTCAAATATTAATTGTAAAATTTTTTGCTACAATTTTTATTTCTAATTTTGTACATATACAATTATGTGTTTGTTGAATACTCTTTTTCTTCTCATCCAGTTCACATCCACATGCAATTTCCCTTTTTCTTGCTTTATTGGTTTTGACTAGCATCTTTATTCCATTTTTAATAAGAGGAGGAATAGTATATATTCTTACATGATAACCAATGTCAGGGTGGAAACTTTCAGTACTTCATCAGTACATGTGCTATTTGTTCTCAGGTTTTAACATGATATTTCATATTTGGGGATATACACTTTTGCATAAATACATGTCAAGATCTTCAAATATTCTTTATATCAAATATTCAGTGTACCTATTGAGATGATGATATAAATGTTATCCCTGTTTCCACTAAGGGATAACTTACATTGATTTTCTTTTTTTTCTCTCTTCTACAGTTTGTTTTTTTTTCATTTATTTTTATTAGTTGGAGGCTAATTACTTATCCTTGAATAAATACTAACTTTGATATTTATGCATATGCATTCATATATATATACACACACATGATATATATTATATATATACATGAATCAATTTGCTAATATTTGTTTAAAAATTTTGTATCTCTGTTTATGCAGGATGTTGTTGTTCAGTTGCCCATTCATGTCTAACTCTTCGTGACCTCATGGACTGCAGCATGCCAGGCCTCTCTGTCTCTCACATCTTCCAAAGTTTGCCCAGGTTCATGTCCATTGCATCAGTGACGCCATCCAGCCATCTCATCCTCTGACACCCATTCTCTTTCTGCCCTCAATCTTTCCCAGCATCAGGGACTTTTCCAGTGAGTCATCTGTTCTCATCAGGTGATCAAAATACTGGAGCTTCAGCTTCAGCTTCAGCATCAGTCCTTCCAATGAGTATTCATGGTTGATTTCCCTTAAGATTGACTGGTTTGATCACTTTGCTGTCCAAGGGACTCTCAGGAGTCTTCCCCAGCACCTCAGTTCGAAGGCATTGATTCTTCCTTGTGTTGCCTTCTTTATAGTCCAGTTCTCACAACTGTTCATGACCAATGAGAAGACCATAGCCTTGACTATATGGACTTCTGTCAGGCAGAGTAATGTCTCTGCTTTTAAACACACTGTCTAGGTTCGTCCTTGCTTTCTTGCCCAGAAGCAAATGTCTTCTGATTTCATGGCAGCAGTCACCATCTGTAGTGACTTTGGAGCTCAAGAAAAGGAAATCTGCCACTACTTCCACCTTTTCCCCCTCTATTTGCCATGAAGTAATGGGACCAGATGCCATGATCTTAGTTTTGTTAGTATTTAGTTTTAGGCTGGCTCTTTCACTCTCCTCCTTCACTCTCAACAAGAAGGCTCTTTAGTTCCTCTTCAGTTTCTGACATTAGAGTGGTATTATCTGCATATCTGAGGTTGTTTATCTTTCTCCTGCCTATCTTGATTCCAACTTGTAACTCATCTGGCCTGGCATTTCTTACTATGTCCTCAGCATATAGATTAAAATAGAGTGACAGCAGACAGCCATGCTGTACTCCTTTCTCAACCTTGAACTAATTAGTTGTTCCACACAGGGTTCTGACTGTTGCTTCTTGACCAGCATACAGGTTTCTCAGGAGACAGGTAAGATGGTCTGGTATTCCAGTCTCTTTAAGAGCTTTCCACAGTTTATTATGATCCACACAGTCAAAGGCTTTGTCACAGTTGAAACAAAAGTAGATATCTCTCTGGAATTCCCTAGCTTTCTCTGTGATACAGAGAATTTTGGCAATTTGATCCTTTTCCTTTTCTAAGGAAAGGATCCTTAGAATCCTTAGATTCCTTTTGTTCCTCTTCCTTTTCTAAACCCAGGTTAGACATCTGGAAGTTCTTGATTCACATAATGCTGAAGCCTAGAATGCAAGATTTTAAGCATGACTTTACTAGCGTGAGTGCAACACAGGATATTGACCAATAATTTTCCTTTCTTGTAGTATCATGGGCTTGTTTTATAACAAGTTATGATGGCTTCAAAACTTCATTGAATATATGTTTTATCATGGTCTAAATACTCTATAAGAGTTTAGTTTAAAATTGGTTTTTAATCTTCCTTAGATGTTTGAAGGATTTTACTTTATTTTGTGTTGTGTTATTTTTATTTTTGGCCACACTGCCTGGCTTGTGAGATCTTAATTCCCTGACCAGGGATTGAATCTGGGTCTATAGCACTGAAAGCACCAAGTCCTAACCACTGGATTGCCAGGGAACTCCCTGAAACATTTTAATAGTGAAGATTTTAATAGTGAAGTTTTTTGGGTCTGAAGTTTTGTTTATGCAGAAATTTATTTTAATATACAGAATGGAATATTACTCAGCTATTAAAAAGAATGCATTTGAATCAGTTCTAAAGAGGTGGATGAAACTAGAACCTATTATACAGAGTGAAGTAAGTCAGAAAGAAAATCACCAACACAGTATATTAACATATATATATGGAATTTAGAAAGATGATAATGATGACCCTATATGCGAGACAGCAAAAGAGACACAGATATAAAGACCAGACTTTTGGACTCTGTGGGAAAAGACAAAGGTGGGATGATGTGAGAGAATAACTTTGAAACATGTATATTACCATAAGTGAAATAGATCACAGTCCAAGTTCGATGTATGAAACATCCCAGCAGTGCACTGGGACAACCCTGAGGGATGGGATGGGGAGGAATGTGGGAGGGGGGTTCAGAATGGGGGACACGTGTACACCCATGGCTGACTCATGTGAATGTATGGCAAAACCACTGCAATATTGTAAAGTAATTAGCCTCTAATTAAAATAAATAAATTAATAAAAATTAATATTTTTCTCAATGAGGACTATTAGATATTTTTGTTGTTTCAGTTTTACCAAATTTTTTTAAAAAAGTGACTTGTCAATTATTGTCAAAGTAACTGGGACAAAAATATCCCTCAAATTTTTCACATTATATTTTAAAATATTTTAGAGTAGTGCTTTCTTCTTTCTCATTTCTGATATCTATAGTGTTTTTTCTTTCTTTTATTATCAATTCTTTAAAACTTCTAAGATTGCTATTAAGTTATACATTTTATTAGTCTTTTTAAAGAGCCAATTTATCTTTTTAATTTTTTTATCACAGTTTTTAATTTCATTAGTATGTATTTATGGGCTTCCCTCATAGCTCAGCTGGTAATGAATCCGTCTACAATGCAGGAGACCCCAGTTCGATTCCTGGGTCAGAAAGATCCCCTGAGAAGGGATAGGTTTCCCACTCCAGTATTCCTGGGCTTCCCTGGTGGTTCAGATGATAAAGAGTCTGCCTGAAATTTGGGAGACCTGGGTTAGGAAGATTGGGAAGATCCCTTGGTGGAGGGCATGGCAAACCACCCCAGTATTCTTGCCTGGAGAATACAGACAAGACAGAGGAGCCTGGCAGGCTACAATCCATGGGGTTGCAAAGAGTCGGACATGACAGCACAGTGTGTGTATATATTTCTATGTATTAGCTACTTTCATCTGCTTTCTATTAAGGCTATAAATTTTCTCAAAAGCATTAATTAGCTGCATTTCACAAGTTTTCCTCCTGAAGAGTCTTGAAATCAAATATTTTTCATCTATGAGACAAGGAAAACTCTTCTCAAGTTTTCAGAGGTTTGCATATATTTTTCAACATCCATTCCTTTATCACTCCATAGTTTGGTGGTAAAATGAGCTGTATGTTTAAGGTCTCTCAAGTCTCCAATTCTATCATTCAGCCTCACAAGACTGAAAAAATATGCATGTGCTTGACTTGATTGTAATCTTTTGTCTTGAGAAATGTCTTGATTTTTAGTTTCTTGACTGAACTCAGAATTGGCAAATGTTTACTGGGTGACAGTGGCTGCAAAAAGTCAGCTCATCTTTCATGGTTCTTGATGCTCTAGAATCCATTGATATCAAGTTGACATTTTGCTTCTTCTAAATGTATTTAAACACATAATATTTGCATTTTTTCTTTCTCTATTTGTTGTGGTCAAATCATTTGTCTCCAGGAAGCTACTGAATCTGTCCCAGAAATAGCATTTTATTTGTTCATATGTAAGAGTGGAAAGCTATAAGATACAAGGGATTTCTGTATGAATGTTCTTCATTTCATTTTTGATAAGTATCCCTTTTTCTATATTCAAGTAGCTGGGCCATTTTACTGAGGTATATGACATTAACACATCGTATTCCCCTTTGGCCTTCCAGAAGACCCTCCTCCCCAAAGGAATGGGCTTAACTCTAGGAAAAATATTTATCCTCAGATCTCTCAGGTTCATTATCTATAAAACAGTATGTTAGTGGTACCTATATATATATACACATACATACATACATACATATATATATATATATATATATATATATATATATATATGAGGTATCTACCTCATATACAAATTTGCAAATCATGTGAGATATATGTAAGAACTGCAGAACACTGTATGCACTCAGTATATAATGCACAACACTTATCTATTAAGTTGTTATTCAGTTCAGTTTAGTCACTCAGTCATTTCCAACACTGAGACCCCATGGACTGCAGCACACTGGGCTTCCCTGTTCATCACCAACTCCTGGAGCTTGTTCAAACTCATGTCCTCTAGTCAGTGATGCCACCCAACCATCTCATCCTCTGTCATCCCCTTCTCCTCCCACCTTCAGTCTTTCCCAGCATCAGGGGCTTTTCCAATGAATCCCTTCTTCACAACAGGTGGCCAAAGTATGGGAGTTTCAGCTTCAGCATCAGTCCTTCCAGTGAATATTTAGGATGGACTGGTTGGATCTCCTTGCTGTCCAAGGGACTCTCAAGAGTCTTGTCCAACACCACAGTTCAAAAGCATCAATTCTTCAGCACTCAGCTTTCTTTATGGTCCAACACTCACATCCATACATGACTATTGGGAAAACCATAGCTTTGACTATATGGACCTTTGCTGTCAAGAGAATGTCTCTGCTTTTTAATACGCTGTCTAGTTGGTCAGAACTTTTCTTCCAAGGAGCAAGTGTCTTTTAGTTTCATGGCTGCAGTCACCATCTGCAGTGAATTTGGAGCCCAAAAAATAACGTCTGTCACTGTTTCCATTGTTTCCTCATCTATTTGCCATAAAGTGATAGGACCAAATGCCATGATCTTAGTTTTTTAAATGTTGAGTTTTAAGCCAGCATTTTCACTCTCCTGTTTCACGTTCATCAAGAGGCTCTTTAATTCGTCTTCGCTTTCTGCCATAAGGGTGGTGTCATCTGCATATGTAGGTTATTGGTATTTCTCCCAGCAATCTTGATTCCAGCTTGTGCTTCACCCAGCCTGGCATTTCACATGATGTACTCTGCATACGAGTTAAATAAGCAGAGTGACAATTTGTAGCCTTGCTCCTTTCCAATTTGGAACCAGTACACTGTTCCATGTTCTGTTCTAACTGTTGCTCCTTGACCTGCATACAGATTTCTTATGAAGCAGATGAGGTGGTCTGGTATTCCCATCTCTTGAAGAATTTTCCAGTTTGTTGTGATCCACACAATCAAAGACTTTGACATAGTCGATAGAGCAGAAGTAGATATTTTTTTGGAACTCTCTTGCTTTTCCTATGATCCAATGGGTGTTGGCAAATTTGATCTCTGGTTCCTCTGTCTTTTCTAAATCCAGGTTGAACATCTGGAAGTACGTGGTTCATGTACTATTGAAGCCTTGCTTGGAGAATTTTGAGCATTACTTTGCTAGCATGTGAGATGAGTGCAATTGTACAGTAGTTTGATCATTATTTGGCATTGCCTTTCTGTGTGATTGGAATGAAAACTGACCTTTTCCAATCCTGTGGTCACTGCTGAGTTTTCCAAATTTGCTGGCATATGGAGTGCAGCACTTTCACAGCATCATCTTTTAGGATTTGGAATAGCTCAACTGGAGTTCCATTACCTCCACTAGCTTTGTTCGTAGTGATGCTGCCTAAGGCCCACTTGACTTTGCATTCCAGGATTTCTGGCTCTTAGGTGAGTGATCACACCATTGTGGTTATCTAGGTCATGAAGATCTTTTTTGTATAGTTTTTCTGTGCATTCTTGCCACCACTTTTTAATATTTCCTGCTAATGTTAGGTCCTTACTATTTCTGTTCTTTCTTGTGCCACTCTTTGCATTGAATGTTCCCTTGGTATTTCTAATAATTTTCTTGAAGAGATCTCTAATTTTTCCCATTCTATTGTTTTCCTCTATTTCTTAGCATTGATCTCTGAGGAAGGTTTTCTTATTTTTCCTTGGTATTCTTTGGAACTTTGCATTCAGATGGGTATATCTTTCCTTTTCTCCTTTGCCTTTAGCTTCTCTTCTTTCTCAGCTATCTGTAAGGCCTCCTCAGACAACCATTTTATCTTTTTGCATTTCTTTTTTCTGGGGGATGGTCTCGATCATTGCCTCCTGTGCAATGTCATGAACCTCTGTCCATAGTTCTTCAGGCTTTTTGTTATCAGATCTAATCCCTTGAATCTATTTGTCACTTCCACTGTATAATCATAAGGGATTTGATTTTGGTCATACCTGAATGGTCTAGTGGTTTTCCGTACTTTCTTCAATTTAAGTCTGAATTTGGCAATAAGGAGTTCATGATCTGATGCCAGAGTCAGCTCCCAGTCTTGTTTTTGCTGACTGTATACAGCTTCTCTGTCTTCAGCTGCAAAATATATAATCAATCTGATTTTGCTATTGGCCATTCAGTGATGTCCATGTGCATAATATTCTCTTGTGTTGTTGGAAGAGGGTGTTTGCTATGACCAGTGCATTCTCTTGGCAAAACTCTATTCACTTTTGCCCTGCTTCATTTTGTACTCCAAGGCCAAACTTGCCTATTACTCCAGGTATCTCTTGATTTCCTACTTCTGCATTTCAGTCCCCTATGATGAAAGAACATCTTTTTTTGGTGTTAGTTCTAGAAGGTCTTGTAGGTCATCATAGAATTGTCCAACTTCAGCTCTTCAGCAGTAGTGGTTGGGACATAGACTTGGGTTACTGTGATATTGAATGGTTTGCCTTGGAAACGAGCAGAGATCATTCTGTCATTTTTGAGACTGCACCCAAGTACTGCATTTTGTACTCTTTTGTTGACTGTGAGGGCTACCTCATTTGTTCTAAGGGATTCTTGCCTACAGTAGTAGATATAATGGTCATCTGAATTAACTTCACCCATTCCAGTTCATTTTAGTTCACTGATTCCTAAAATATTGATGTTCATTCCTACCATCTCTTGTTATTATTATTGGACTATATGCCTGGCTATTATGGCTCTGGAAGCCCAAGTTTTCAGTGTTTGATGTCCCTTAGATTGCTCTGATCATCCTTTGTGGAACATAAATCTCCCATCTTTGGGTGAGAGAAACACAGTTTTCAATTCATACAGAGATGGAGAGAAGCTTAAGTAGAATTTCAATAGCATTTAACATTTCCCTCTGCAAAGGAATAATTTTTTCACAATTTGTCTGTTTTTCTGTGGCTCTGTGCTTCATTATTATTGCCTCCTACTATATCATATCATCCATGTAGTGTTCAGTTAACCTGGATTTTCTAAGTCAGGAACCACTAGCACGTTTGACTTGTAGTTTTGAAAATACCGCTCTTGTCTTCTCTGTTATTACCTGTATCTACATAAAACTGTCATCTTTCAAAAATCCTGTTGGTTTTATTTTAAGGAAAACTTTCACTAAAGACAGATTAACATATGTTTAATTTACCATTTTAATTTGGATATCTCTTAAATCTACTCAGCTTTGATGATAACTCCAAGATGGCAGTACACTGTTTAGAGGGTTGCCAATAAACTCTGTGTTACACATTCAAGTAGAAACTAATCTTTATCTTTTATCCTTGAAACACGTTGTTTTTTTAAAATATTTTGGAATCATCATCCTTCTTGTTTCCACCCACTATGTAACTACCTATGTCTCTTTCTGGCCCTCTCTTACTTCTCTTCCCAATCTTTCAATATTAGTATATATTAGGGCTGATGTCTTGGTTAGCTTCCTTTCTTTGTCAACTTTTATGTCTCATGTTATTTAAATCCATAGTTTAATATATAACTGAAAAGTATCTACTCTATAGTACAGGGAACTCTATTCCAAGCTCTGTAAAGATCTATATGGGAAAAAAATCTGAAAAAGAATGAATATATGTATATATGTAACAGATTAACTCTGCTGTACACTTGAAACTAGCACAACATTGTAAATCAACTATACCCCAATAAAAAGACTAATTACATGATTTTATTCAATTGCTAATTTTATTCTAAATTCCAAATTTATATCTTAAACTTCTAACTTTACATTCTACCTCAGATTTGTCATAGTCATCTGAAATTTGGCATAACCACAGCCAAATTATTTTTTTGTTTATATATTTTATTAAAAAATTGTATTTATTTAAGTTGAAGTATAGCTGATTTACCCTGGGAGAAGGGAATGACTGACTACCCACTCCAGTATTCTTTCCTGGAGAATTCTGTGGACAGAGGAGCCTGGTGGGCTACAGTCCATAGGGTCCAAAAGAGTTGGATACAACTGAGAGACTAATAGACATACATATAGCTGATTTACGACATTGCGTTCAAGTTTCAGGGGTACAGCAAAGTAATTCATATATATATATATATGTATATACATATACACAAATATTTTTTCAGATTCATTTCCATTATAAGTTATTCCAGTGTATTGAATATAGTTCTCTGTGCTATACAGTAGGTCTTTGTTGTTCATCAATTTTATAGGTACTAATGTGTATTTGTAATTGCATACTCCTTTTTATCCTCCCTCCTTCTCTTTTGGTAACCATAGGCTTGTTTTCAATGTCTGTGAGTCTGTTTCTGCTTGTAAATAGGTTTTTGGTATTATTTTTAATATTCCACATAAAATGATATTACATAATATTTATCTTTCATTTGTGGGTTGCTTCCATGTCTTGGCTATTGTAAGTAGTGCTGCCATGAACACTGGAGTACATTTAACTTTTCAAATTAGAAGTTTTGTCTTTTCCAGATATCTCAGGAGTGGGATTTCTGGGTCATATGGCAACTCTGTGTTTAGGCTTTTAAGGAACCTCCATACTGTTTTCAATAGTGGTTGCTCCAGTTTACATTCTCGCTAACAGTGCATGAGGTTTCCTTTTCTCCACACCCTCTCCAACATTTATTATTTGTAGACTTTTTGATAATGGCCTTTCTGACAAGTATGAGGTGATACCTCACTGTAGCTTTGATTTGTATTTCCTTTAATAATTAGCAATATTGAACATCTTTTCATGTGCCTCTTGGCTATCAGTATATCTTCTTTGGAGAAATGTCTATTTAGGTCCTATGCCTACTTTTTCCCTTATTCCCAGTTTTTGATTGCTATAACGTTTTTCACAAAACTAGAAAAAATAATCCTAAAATGTTTATGGGCCCACAAAAGACCCAGAATTGCCAAAGCAATCCTGAGGCAAAAGAACAAAGCTGGAGGCATAGCCCTTCCAGACTAGAGACAATACTACAAAGCCACAGTAATCAAAACAGTATGATATTGGCACAAAAACAGACATATAGATCAATGAAAGAGAATAGAGAAGCCAGAAATAAACCCATATGCCTAAGAAACCAGAGATAAACCCATATACCTATAGTCAATTACCTTTGATAAAAGAAGCAAGCATATACAATAGAGATAAGACAGCATTTTTGGAAAGCTGGACAGTCACATGTAAATCAGTGATGTTAGAACATACCCTAACACCATACACAAAAATAAAATCCAAATGCCTAAAAGACTTAAATATAAGGCATGATGCCATAAAATTCCTAGAAAAGAACATAGGCAAAACATTCTCTGACATAAATGACAGCAATATTTTCTTAGATCAGTTTCCTAAGACAAATAAATAAGGATTTTAACAATAAGCATATGCCACCAAGAGCACTGTTGTTTAGTTGCTAAGTCGTGTCTGACTCTTTTGTGATCCCATGGACTGTAGCCCACCAGTCTCCTCTGCCCATGAGATTTTCCAGGCAAGACTACTGAAGTGGGTTGCCATTTCCTTCTCCAGGGGATCTTCCCAACCCAGGGATTGAACCCATTTCTCCTAATTGGCAGTCAGATTCTTTACTGCTAAGCCACAAGAAAAGCTCCATAAGGAAATAAAAGTAAAAATAAACAAATGGATGCATGCATGCTGAGATGCTCAGTCATGCCTGACTCTTTGTGACCTCATGGGTTATAGCTTGCCAGTCTTTTCATAGGATTACCCCAGCAAGAATACTGGAGTGGGTTGCCATTTCTTCCTCCAAGGGATCTTCCTGACTCAGGGATCCAACCCACATCTCCCTAATCAAAATTAAAAGCTTTTGCACAGCAAAGGAAACTGTAAACAAAATGAAAAGACCACCTGCAGACTGGGAGAAAATATTTGCAACTGATGCAACCTACAAGGGCTTAATTTTCCAAATATACAAACACTGCTGAATATTTGAAAAAAGCAAACAATATAATAAAATTCTTAATTTACACTCTATAACAAATGTATGTCTCTTATATATATCCATCAAATATCACTATTCATCTAGCAGTTGACTTTATACACATGAAATTCACTCTCTGACATTTTTATTTCTAATAGATGGACTAAATTACAACAGGGAAAAAATCATCTATAGTGCTAATAGATGTCAGAATAGTGGTTCTTTGTGAATAAGGGGGTTGTAATTGGGAGGGACAAGAAGGAGGCTTTTTGTGTATGCTGATGTTCTATTCCTGATCTTGTTGGTGACATAGGTATGCTCGTTTTGTGGCAAATCAATAATGTGCACAACTATGATTGTTGGACACAACTGTCTCGATCTCAGACATATATTCTTCAGAATTATAAGACAATTAATTTCTGTTACTTAACCTATGCAATTTGTTATGGAAGCTTTAGCAAACTGATAAGCAAATCTTCATAAATAAGCTCTGGAAGGAGGAAGATGTGCTCAGTTGTGTCCGACTCATTGAGACCTCAGCCCGACAGACTCCTCTGTCCATGGAATTCTCTAGGCAAGGAAACTGGAGGGGGTTGCCATTCCCTTCTCCAGGAGATCCTCCCACCCCAGGGATCGAACCTGGGTCTCCTGTGTCTCCTGCATTGGCACACAGATTCTTTATCACTAGCATCAAGTTATAATTTATAACATTATCTTATTTTTATGCTTAAATAATTTAATTATTTCTATTGGGGGGGATTAATATTTCAATCTTACCTAAGTGTCTTTGGTGAAAACCTGAAAGGGAAGGGAATCTTTCATTAGGCCTCTTAGGCTGATGGGGAATAGAAAGCAGAAGCATAATATTAAATCAATATTTTATGCTATAAAATATTTTTATATATTTATATATATTTTATATATTTATATATATTTATATATTTATGTTATATATATTTATATATTTATGTTATAGCTTTATATGGTTATATAGTTGTTTTTAATAATTTTCAGAAAAACGATTTTCAGTCACTATCATGTGTGTGAAGCTTTTAAATCCTACTGTTTTCTCAGTTATTCAAAAATATATTCATTAATAGTTACATTATGTAAGGCTTGATATTTTATGGGCTGTTGCCAAATTTACATGAAATTTAATTAGAAGATCCTATAAACTGAGAAATGAATTATTATGGAGTAAATGAGATTTACAAATATGAACGCAAAGTTCTCATCAAAAATTTAGTTAACCTTATATGACAATATATGAAGAAATTATACATCTTGAACAAGTAAGTTTTAATCAGAATAACAATAATTTAAAAATGAGAAAATATGATAACGTATATTTCTGTAATAATTTCTTCCTCATTAATTAGTACCAAAGCCTCAGTTTTTTTTTGCCAAGTCACTTCTTCATAAATCTATTGTTTCTTTGTTTAAAAAGTATATAAAATCCTACTTTGATTAGTTCTTAGTCTTTACATCTATGAGACCTTTGTATGGACAAAATTAATTTTTTTCTCCTGCTAATTTACCTCTGTCAACTTAATTATTAGACCAGCCAAAAAACAAAAGGAGAATGGGGGAATTTTTTTCCTTCCCCGAGAATCTCTCTTTTTTTCTAAATAATGCAGGACAATATTGATATTACTCTCTCCTTATTTTCATTTCCCACTCATTTTATTGGGCTTTGTCATAATTTATTGCATTGCATTTTTTATATCTTACCCCGCTCTCTGTATCTTCTTATGCAACAATAGAAAAATGCAATTATTGTGACTATTAGTATGGTTCCAAGCACAATTAAAATTATATCTTTCCAAGAAAGTTCTTCTGAAAAACAAAATATAGACATGTGCAGTTAGATTCAATATTCATTCTTTGTCCCCTTTCATCCCCAAAGAATCCACTTTCATTTTTCTTCTCCCATCTGGAGGAGTTTAAGAGTTGTCTCTTTGTTCAAAAAAACAAAAACATGTTTTTTAACATCAGCTGTGTTTAGCCAACGAATGGTTCGTTAATTTAATTTAGCCATAGAGGACTAAATTAGAAAAGAAAACTTGCAGAGACTTTTTAGGGGACTGAATCAAAACAGCAAAAGGAAACAGAATTTAAAATTTGCAGAGAGTAAAGCACAAAAACTACAAAACATCTCCATATACTGTTGAGAACGATGCAGAAATATATTTTGTGATAGAAAGAATAATAGTCTTCTAAAAACACCCACATACTAATTAATCCTTGGATTCTGAGAGTATGTTATCTTACATAGCAAAAGGGCCTCTGCAAATGTGATTAAGCTAAAGACAACCAGGTGAGGAGGCCATCTTTGATTCTCTGGGTGGGTCAAATGCAATCACAAGGATCAAGTGAAAGATGGAGGTAGAATGTCAGAATCAGAAGAGGTGTGCAGAAAAAAGAAGGCAATGTGTGGAAGAAAGGTACATTTAAAAACTGTGTAAGCTTCAAACTGAGAGAAAAATTTTAATCTGTTTATATGCCTTCTCAGCAGTGGTAAGGAATCCAGCTGCCAATGCAGGAGATGCAAATTAGATCCCTGGGTCAGGAAGATTCCCGGGAGTAGGAAATGGTAACCCACTCCAGTATTCTTGCCTGGAAAATTCCAGGGACAGAGGAACCTGGCAGTACAGTCCATGGGGTCACAGAGCGTTGGACATGATTGAGCACACGCAAGCTTCAATCTGAGAGAGAAATTTTTCCAGGTGGCTCTAGTGGTAGAGAATCTGCCTGCCAATGCAGAAGACATAAGAGACGTGGGTTTGAACCAAGGGTGGGGAAGATCCCCTGAAGGAGGAGATGGCAACCCACTCCAGTATTCTTGCCTAGAGAATCCCATGGACAGAGGAGCCTGGCGGGCTACAGTCCATGGGATCTCAGTCAGACATGACTGAAGTGACTTAGCAATATGCCCAGGGTCATAAAGGAATGCAATGGAAGGTGAAAGTCCAAGGGAAAAATTGAAAAGTTAAAAAAAAAATAGCAGTAGTGAATAAGTAGATGTAAATAGGGTAATGAAACTCACCTTCTTTTGCTACCGAGCAATTCCTTGGCAAACCTGTGCAAGAAAGATTGAATTCAATCAATAAAATTAGGAAGCATATAAATTATTCAGTTTGGTGTTACAGGTTCCCAAAGCAATGTTGTCTGACAAATTGTAAGTGGGCACATTCAATAATGACAGAATAATAAAGGAGAAATTATAGCTTTGATCTTTAGAGATGTTAATAAAGATTTCTTGAGAATGTCAGTTAAAAAGGATTTCTCTAAAGTAATAGCCACCAAAAAGAAATTTATTAGCCTCTTTGTATACAGGTAGACTCCTCAAAAGATTTGGAAAAATTAAAATGAGTACTTCAAGGAAATTCTGTATCAGAAATTGCAATAGGTATCCAAAATTTAGAATGCTATAAGATTCTACAAATAGCAGTGACTGCAGGCTCCATACATCAGTGCTTCTCATCTGAAAATCTTAATGCCTCAGCACCTCTCATCTCAATATCTCCAAGAATCTGATAATCATTGGGGCTCACTAAAGAAAAGTATTACTCACCTTCTCTCTCTGTATTGATCACTGAAAAACAAAAGAAAAATTGTGGATAGTGAGCAAAGTAAAAGGAAAAGAGCAATGGGATAGATTAAAGTTGAAGAATAAAGGTTAGAAAAGATTAAGATAGAACAATCTAATTACCAACAAAGTTTTATAAAATTGCCATTTTCTTGTAGTCACAGATAGAAAAGGTGACATTTAAAAATACATATGTAAATGCCATTGGAGACAAAGAATACTAAAGAAAAATATTACTCACCTTCTCTCTCTGTTTTGATCACTGGAAAACAAAAGAAAAATATTCTGCATTTATCTAAACATCAGAATAATTAAGAAAATTTGTCTTTGTGTTCTGGAGAGGTGAGTAGACTAATTTTCAATTTGTTTCTCATAGAGTATTTCACAGATTTTATTTTTGCCTCTTATCTCTAGCATATATACTATTATCATCCTGAATGACTACATGACTTACATGAACAAACGTCCATCACACTTGCCATTGTAGATGTATTATTTTTGATTTAATGCTTTTTCATGTGAATGTACAGTTTTTCCAACACTTTTGAAAAGACTGTTCTTTCCCCATTGCTAAAAATTAGTTGACCTTATATGCATGTGCTCATTTCTGGACTTTCCATTCTGTTTCATTGGTCTATATGTTTGTTTGCGTGACAGTTCCATATTGTTTGGATTAGTATAATTTGAAATCAAGAAAGTGTAATACCTCCATTTTATTCTTGCTCTAGATTGCTTTGCCTCTTTGATGTCTTCCAGTTTCTTACAAATTTTAGCATTGATTTTTCTATTTCTATGTAAAATGCCATTGAGATTTTAATAGGCATTTCATTGAATCTGTGGATTACTCTAGGTAGTATGGCCATTTTACACTATTAATTCTTCCAATCCATGAGCTTAAGATATTTTTTCCATTTATTTGTGTCTTCTTAAATTTCTTTCATCAATACCTTGTAGTTTTCAGTATATAGATATTTTATCTCCTTGGTTAAATGTATAGGATTGTTTTCTTGATTTCTCCTTTCGATATTTTGCCAATATAAAGAAATGGTACTGATTTTTGTGTTTTTTTAATCTTGAAAATTTATACAATTCATTTATGAGTTCTAGAAGTTTTTTGGTGAAGTCTATGGTTTTCTACATGTATAATATGCAATTTGGGAATAGAAACAATTTTACTTTTCCATTGTGACTTGGATAGGTTTACCTTTTTCCTGTGTAATTGCCCTTGCTAGTACCTTCATTACTATGTTGAATAAAAGGGAGAAAGTGGGCATGCTTGCTTTTTTCAGGATCTTTAAGAAGAAGCTTTTTCCTATTAATTATAATGCTAGGTTCTTCACATATGGCCTTTATTGTGTTTAGTTCCTTCTATATCTATTTTGTTCAGAATTTTTCTTTTTTTAAGTCTGAATGGATGTGGCATTTTGTCAAATGCTTTTTCTGCATATATTGAGGTGACCTTTTTGTTTTAAATATTACATTCTGTTATGTTGTATCATATTGATTGATCTGTATATGTAGAACCAACCTTGTATCCCAGGGGTAAATCCCATTTGGTCATAGTGTATAGTTTTTTGACATGCTAGACTTTGACTGAGGATTATTACATCTATGTCTAAGCAGTACCAAGAGGGAAGTTCATAGTTATAAAAGAAAGTGAAAGTGTTAGTAGCTCAGTCGTGTCCAACTCTTTGCAACCCTATGGACTGTAGCCCATCAAGTTCTTATTGTCCTTGGGATTCTCAAGGCAAGAGTACTGAGGTGGGTTGCTGTTCTCTTCTCCAGGAGATCTTTCCTACCCAGGGATTGACCCCGATCTTCTGCCATGCAGGCAGATAAAATGGAAAGAAAATGAAAGTGTTAGTCACTCAGTTGATAGTTAAAAAAGACTACACTAAAAATATCTCCAAAATGAAAAAAAATAAAATAATTTAATGTTACATATCAAGGAACTATAAAAAGAATAAACTAAACTCAAAGCAAAAGGAAGGAAATAATAAGTTTCAGAGCAGAAAACAAGAATAATGAAAAAAATTAACAAAACAATGAGTGAGATTTTAAAAAAAGAATACAATTTGCAAGCACTTAGCCAGACCCTGATAGCTCAGTTGGTAAAGAATCACCTGCAATGCAGGAGACCCTGGATCAATTCCTGGGTGGGGAAGATCGCCTGGAGAAGGGATAGGCTTTCCACTCCAGTATTATTGGGCTTCCCTTGTGGCTCAGCTGGTAAAGAATCTGCCTGCAATGTGGGAGACCTGGGTTGGATCCCTGGGTTGGGAAGATCCCCTGGAGAAGTGAAAGGCTAACTCCAATATTCTGGCCTGGAGAATTCCCTTGGGTCGGGAAGAGTCAGACACGACTGACTGACTGACTTTCACTTTCACTTTCTTTCACTTCTTTCAGACAAGATTAAGTAAGGAAAAGAAGAAGACTCCAATAAGTAAAATAAAAAGTGAGTAAGAAGATTTTAAACAAGATGCCTGAGAAATTTTAAAAAAAAGAATACTAAGGCCTGTTCCTCATCTGTATATTTTCTTTGGAAAAAACATCTTCTATTCAGTTCTTCTGCCCTTTCATAAATCAGGTTTATTATTATTATTTTTTATATTGAGTTATATGAACTATTTATTTTGAATATTAACCCATTTTGGTCCTATCATTTGCAAATATTTTCTTCCATTGGGTAGGTTGTCTTTCCTTTTGTACAAAAACTTTTAAGCTTAATTAGGTTCCATTTGTTTGTTTTTCTTTCGTTTCCCTTGCTTGAAGAGAAAGTTCTAAAAAATATTGCTAAGACATGTCAAAGAGTGTACTGTCTATGTATTCTTCTGGAGTTTTATGGTTTCTGGTCTTTCATTAAAGTCTTTAATCTGTTTCGAATTTATTTTTGTATATAGTGTGAGAAAATGTTCTAATTTCATTCTTTCATATGCAGCTATCCAGTTTTCCAGCACCAAACTTTCAGCTGTAAGATGAATAACTACTAGATAATAAACAACATGACAGAGGTAATTAATAGTGCTTTACATTATAGATGAACATTGTTAAGAGAATAAATCTTAAGATGTCTCATCACAAGGAAATTTTTTCTATTTTATGAATATGTATTTATATGAGATGAGGATGTTCATTAAAATTATTGTGATAATCATTTCATGATAAATGAAAGGCAAAAGATGCCATATGCCTTAAACTTATACAGTGCTATTACATCTTAATAAATGGGAAATTTAAAAAATTACTGTGTATTTGGAAAAGAATTTGTACAGATTAGTCTTAATTCGGCCTGAGTAATTCCATCAGTTGACTATTGATCAAACTAGATAGTTCATTATGTATGTGAAAGTAAAATAATTGCTACATCTCACAAAGTTTTCCTTTCCCTAAGTCTTTTATTTATTTAGTCATTCTTTCTCCATTAGAGTTTGTGGACCCTGCAGATTCTGGAAAATATAATCTGATGTCTTTAACACTGTTGATCCCAGAGTTAATACAGATTTTATGTGACCACTGGATGATGATGCTGGGAAAGATTAAAGGCAGGAGGAGAAGGGGACAACAGAGGATGAGATGGTTGGGTGGCATCACCGACTTAATGGACATGAGTTTGAGTAAACTCTGGGAGTTGGCGATGAACAGGGAGGCCTGGCATTCTGCAGTCCATGGGGTTGCAGAGAGTCAGACACGACTGAGTGACTGATCTGAACTGAACTGAATGATGAAATGATAGAGCGAGTTTATCAGATATGGTCCATGGAAATTACTTTCTTCAGATACATTAAAACACTGTTCACATCTTTTCTTGAAACCATTCAGAAGTCTAGTATTATAAATACCACTTCACTCATTTTTTAAACTTACCATTTCCTCCAGGCTTCTGAGAGATGCCTTGATAAAACATAGTTAGCATGCTGATTAGAAGAGCAGCTGAAGTGATACGGAATGATCTATTCATAACGTAAGATGTGAAAAATGGAACCCCAGAGATCTCTTAGTTGGCTCCTGTGTAGAAAACAATGTTTTTCTTCGCTTCTTTCCTGTAAATAAACAAAAATCATGACTCAGGTCTGTTTTCCTTAGGAAAACTGACCTTCACCATCCCCTAGGGAGTCAAGGGAAGATTGCTGCCTGGGTTGGCCCATGGTGGGAAATCAAGCAGGGGTTGGGATAAGCAGGAGCTTCTCTCCTGGGTAATGTGCTGTGACTGAAGTAACTTTATCTGACAGCACCAGCACAGGGGAGTGAGGGAAGCTCTGCCTGACCACAGATCTGCTCTCATTCTCATCTTCCTTCCTGAAGGAGGTATGAGAAGCTGGAAGAGGCAGGAAAGATTCCAGACCCTTAGAAGAAGGTTGGCCTGAATGAATTCTTGCATTGGTTTTGGATGAGTGATTGAGTTGAGGTGAGGGAGTGCAGGTAAAAAGAGACTCACCTTGTTCTCATCTGACACAGAATGAATGCCTCTGCTGGATGGACAGTGATGGAAAGAAAACCAAGGGATGTAGAGATAATGTAAGGAACATGCAGTGGATCCAGAACCAACTAGGATAGAACTAGATAAGTTCAGGACCAGAGGGAGCAAGATAAAAGCCTAATATCTAAGGTTGGAGGGGATTACAGGTTTTCTAAAAGAGTCCTTAAGGCTTTCCAGCTAGAACAAAGATGCACAGATCATGAGAGTTGAAGATGCTAAATTTATTTTTCTTAGATTCTCTGCTGTCTCTATTGGCTTTTCTCAGATCCTTCATATACAGACAGACAGACAGACACACACACACACACACACACACACAGACACACTTTCTCTTTCTCTCTCTCTTCAACACTGCCCTTCTACATGATAAGTTTCTTTTTACACTTACCTGGCTTAATCACCAACAGAAAATATCAGTTTCTTAGCATACATTGGACATCTCTCTTCTCCTCTGAAGCCTCTTCTGAAATACTGAAGCCCTAGAAGCATCAGTTAGACCACTCACTGTTTCCCTTCTATGTACTCCAACCAACAGGGACATAAGTGTAGCACAAGGAAAGGAGAAAGCAGGGAGGGGACTTTAGACTGCACTTTGCTCTTCTCCATTCATGTGACCATAATAAAAACCTCACATGACAATGAAGCCAGTATTTAATTCAGATATATATGTGCTCATATGAACACATACACAGACTGCCTTTTCCCCTGCTTTTATTGCTTTTATTATTATTTTAAAGATCATAGCATATAGCGGAGACTTAAATGATACATTCTCACAACAGCTTCCCAGATTTATGTATTTATCTAGATCAGAGGGAGGAATGTTTATATAAGCTACCTCTACAAGTTTTTGCAGTCTTAGCCTTATTAATCCTCCAGTTTTTGGAAAATCTACCCAGGATGGTGAGAATAGCTGATTTCTACATCTCCAACCCCATTCATTCAATAAGTTGCTGCAGATATTTCTAATCATCAAGAGTTTAGTTTGTCCAGGATATTCCCATGAATTATGTATTATCAGCCCATAAAATTAAACTACAACTGTAATGATTACCCTAGACAAGAACACAGGAACCATCTACCTTTCATGTGTTGCTGTAACATCTGCATTCAGTCTAATCAACTAGGACAAAAACTAAATCCTAGGGATCATCAGCTGAATTTACAAGATGTCTCTTGGTTTCTTGCATTTGATCCCTGATAGACAAGTGTAACCAACTCTCAAGGTTCTCAGGTCTCACATTGATGTCAACATGATGCATTTCTTTGGCCTTGGAGGTGTTTACACCTGGTCTGAGAATGCTGTACGTGGTTCTGTTTCTCACATGGTGATTTGGGTGACTTAGTGCAACAAATTCTCAAACCTATCCCCTCCTGCTGTTAAGCTAGAGAAAATACGCACACAGAAAGCTTTGTGGATGAGAAATGCTGAATGATGCTCTTTGGAGGATGTTTTTTTAGATTAACGGAGAAGATTAAGAAAAGATTTAAGTGATCTTGAAAGCACGAGGGACATCAGAAGGGCAAACACCTCCTTAAACCTCTCCCCTGCTTTGGAGAATGTCAGGGACTTGAAGGATGTAATAATGGCCTGCAACTGGGTAGCACGTATGGATACCTCCTCTCTCTGAGTCTACCTAGTAATTGCTAATAACTCTCTTTTTACTGGACAAATTGTTCTTTCTGTGGTTATTGTCAAACAGAAAAAGTTAAATAGGAAAAATCTAAGGCAAAAAGTAACAGTCAAGTCCTACCATAAAAATTCCATGAAAAATATCAGGAATTTCTGCCAAGTAAACCCACTCTTGGACTTCCCAGGTGGTGCTAGTAGTAAAGAACCCACACACCAATGCAGGTAGACATAATAGCTACCAGTTCGATCCCTGGGTGGGGAAGATCCCCTGGAGGAGGGCATGGAAACCCATTCCAGTATTCTTGCTGAGAGTATCCCATGGACAGAGGAGCCTGGCAGGCTGCAGTCCATAGGGTCACACCGAGTCAGACACAACTGAAGTGACTTAGCATGCTCACACACCCACTATTTTTCTAAGGTGGTCAGGTGAGAGAGTTTGCTTACTGCTGATAGAGGAACGGGAGTTGGTTTCTCTACCACTTAACTTTATGGAGGGCTCCAAAAAGGAAAAAATGATAAAGACATTTCTGGAGATTTGTTGCTTTGAATCCTGATGTCCTGTGGTAAAGACAACTGTTATGCTTCCCTGATTTAAGACTATGTCTTGTTCTTATATAAAAATGTCCTGTCTGTGTAATTTTCCTTCTATTTTAGGTTTTGGCATTTATGCTAAGCTATATATGTGTATATATATATTCATATATATACATTCTTCCGTTTCATAGTAGCTCATGAAAATTTATTTCCAATAGTAGAATTCAATCACATATCAAATCAAGGAACTATTTGTCTCTCCTAATGCTCAGGAGATAATTTCCTTGATTGCAAGCTTTTAAAAATTTTGTTACTGACTTGAACAATGTGAAATAGGGTTAAAACCTAGCAAATACATTTACAGCAAATGAGCAACTGAAGGAATGAATTTCTTATTTCCTTATATTTACTGTCTATACCATTCTATTGCCACCTGTATTTCAAGGTGAGTCATACAGAATAATCCTCAAATCATTTCTCCCAAAGTTTGCTGATTTTCTCATCTCTGTTTGCTGTTTATGAACTGACTGTAATAAGTACCTGACTCTCTTTTTCTTCCATTTTGGTATATTGCTGATCTTTAAATATTTTACTCTAGACAATAAGAAATCAAGTCTTAAAAGATTTTATTGCCTACATGAGAATGATTGCAAGAATAACTCAGCCACAACTGATGAGTTAGCAAAGATATCTGGGCTGTATATAGCTGACCTTTGTCCACAAAGGAGGGGGGAGATATAGTTTTATTGCTGGGAAAGTAACTTGATAAGAAACTTCATATGTGTTTCATTTTTAAAAACCGAGAAAATCTTCCAGGTTCAAAAATATATTTGGACATTTCAGAGGCAAAATCCTGACAGAAATGGTGCACAAGAGCCATTAGAGAAAAGGAGATTTGAAAAGATTTTAACAATAGAATATAATGCAGGTCAAAGGAGTTTTTGAGAAAGACAAAAGCAAATATCTGGAGGGAGCTGACAGAATCTTGGAAGATTATTTCTGTGTCAAGATATAATGATGGCTGTGAAGGTTGTTGGTACTGCATATATAGGGGATGACTCTGGGCTCAGCCTAGGGGTTGTAATAATTAGATAATTATTAATATAATAATAATAATTATTATAACATAATAAAATAATTAGATACAAACCTCATGGGACTTGGCAGTGTTTGAGTTCCCCTTTTGAAGAAGCCAAATGGTGACAAAGCAAAAACATAAGTAGAAGGCAAAAAGGCAACTGGACCACTTTTATGATTTACCTGTACAGACAGTTCCAGTTTCTCACACTTGTTCTTTGTCCTAAGCACTTAGAGATGCCCCCTTTCCCAGAGCCTGCTGTTCCCTCTGCTCTCATCATATTTCTCCCAGTCTTTGAGAGTCTTGGCCTCCAGAAGCATTCCCTCTCCATGGAATCTAACCTTGTGTAGATTACTTTAGTCAGTTTATAACTGTAGCCTAACTGACTACTTTGGCCTCCCTGGTGACTCAGTGGTAAAATTCTGCCTGCCAAGCAGGAGACATGGGTTCAATCCCTGGGTCAGGAAGATCCCCTGGAGAAGGAAGTGGCCACCTGCTCCAATATTCTTGCCTGGGAAATGTGGTTGGCTACAGTCCTTAGGGCAGCAAAAGATTCATACACAACTTAATGACTAAACAACAACAATTAACTACTCTATCCCTGATTTGGTGGTAATGTTCTTCTGCCTTACTGATCTTTTCTACCATCCAAAACTGGATCTCATTTGCCAAGGACTAGATTCTGTCCTTCCTATACCAACTATCTATCTGTTTTGGTTTCTGCTTCCTGGGCATGTCCATCAGACTGTGGATTTTTCTGTTTTGTCCTCATGAAGGGCCCTCCTTGATGTTGGCTACCTGTGTACCTATCCCTGCTATTATTTGAGACCTTCATGCCTTGATGGACTCCTTCTTCTTCTTGTTGCTGGAACTGAGTCTAATATCTGCCTTACCTTCACCCCCTACCTCACTATGTCTAGTTTCTCAAGCCTTCCTGTCTAGCTTGTCCAGCTGCTACCCAAACTCTAGCACTGGAACAAGAAAGGGCAGGTTTATGATACTTAATAAGAAGGTGATGTTGGTGGGCCACTGGGGCTTTCCTGCCTGACTCCACAACAAGTATTTTTTTGGTGTGTTTGTGTATGATTTTAGAAAAGTTCTCATAATTCTGCGGACCAGGGACCTTGTAAAATATGATAAATGTTTTCCTTGGTGTAGTATATAATGGTAACTGACATTCAGAGTGTAAGTGTTCAAGGCCATTAAGCATTAGAATACGAAGAGTAAAACTTTCAGAACCCAGAGTGTGCAGATTGATCTAAAGTTAAAGAGGAAGATCTGGAGAAGGGAATAGCTACCCATTCCAGTATTCTTGGGACTTTCCTGGTGGCTCAGATGGTGAAGAATCTGCCTGCAATGTGGTCAATGTGAGTTTGATCCCTGGATGGGGAAGATTCCCTGGAGAAGAGATTGGATACCCATGCTGGTATTCTTTCCTGGAGAATTCCATGGATAGAGGAGCCTGGCTGGCTACAGTTCACAGGGTCACAAAGAGTCAGATAGGACTGAGTGACTAACACTTTCACATTTGAAAAGAAAAGGAATAGCCAGGCTTCTGAGGGTCAAGTGACTTAGAAAGTGTTGGTTCAGCTCTAGGTGACCTAGGCAGTCTATTCCAAAGTCTAAGATGCAGTGGAGGCTGTGGATTTGGCCAGTGTCCAAAGCTCTGGTGAACTATTAGGAAAAAGTTTCAAAAGTGGTTGGCACTGACCACACTTACTGGAGTGTCAGCTTCAGCATCAGTCCTTCCAATGAATATTCAGGATTGATTTCCTTTAGGGTTGACTGGTTTGATCTCTTTGTAGTCCAAGGGATTCTCAAGAGTCTTCTCCAACACCACAATTCAAAAGCATCAATTCTTCGGTGCTCAGCTTTCTTTATAGTCTAACTCTCACATCCATACATGACTACTGGAAAAACCATAACTTCGACTAGAAGGACTTTTGTCGGCAAAGTAATGTCTCTGCTTGTTAATATGCAGAGACATAGCTTTTCTTCCAAGGAGCAAGCATCTTTTAATTTCATGGCTGCAGTCACCATCTGCAGTGATTTTGGAGCCCTCCAAAATAAAGTCTGTCACTGTTTCCATTGTTTTCCCTTTTATTTGCCATGAAGAGATGGAACTGGATGCCAGCATCTTAGTTTTCTGAATGTTCAATTTTAAGCCAACTTTCATCAAGAGTTCTTTAGTTATTTGCTTTCTGCCTTAAGGACGGTGTCATCTGCATATCTGAGGTTACTAATATTTCTCCTGACAATCTTGATTCCAGCTTGTGCTTCATGCAGCCTGGCATTTCTCATGATATACTCTGCATATAAGTTAAACAAGCAGGGTGACAATATATAGTCTTGACATACTCATTTCTCAATTTGGAACCAGCCTGTTGTTCCATGTCTGGTTCTGTTGTTTCTTGACCTGCATACAGATTTCTCAGGAGACAGGTCAGGTGGTCTGGTATTCCCATATCTTTAAGAATTTTACACAGTTTACTGTGATCCACACAGTCAAAGGCTTTAGCATAGTCAATAAAGCAGAAGCAGATGTTTTTCTGAAACTCTCTTGCTTTTTCAATGATCCAACGGATGTTGACAATTTGACAACATTGATTGTTGAGGAACATCTGGTTCCTCAACCTTGAACATCTGGATGTTCATGGTTCACATATTATTGAAGCCTTGCGTGGAGGATTTTGAGCATTACTTTGCTAATGTGTGAGATGAGCGCAATTTGTGCAGTAGTTTGAGCATTCTTTGACACTGACTTTCTTTGTAATTGGAATGAAAACTGACCTTATTCAGTTCTGTGGCTACTGCTTTTTTCCAAATTTGCTGGGATATTGAGTGTAGCACTCTATAGTATCATCTTTTAGGATTTGAAATTACTCAAATGGAATTCCTCACCTCCACTAGCTTTGTTCATAGTGATGCTTCCTAAGGCCCACTTGACTTTGCATTCCAGGATGTCTGCCTCTAGGTGAGTGATCACACCACTGTGGTTACCTGGGTCATGAAGATCTTTTTTGTATAGTTATTCTGTGTATTCTTGCCACCTCCTTTTAATATTTTCTGCTTTTGTTAGGTCCATACCATATCTGTCCTTTATTGTGCTCATCTTTTCATGAAATGTTCACTTGGTATCTCTAATTTTCTTGAAGAGATCCCTAGTCTTTCCCATTCTATTCTTTTCTCCTATTTCTTTGCATTGATCACTGAGGAAGGCATATAGCATATTTGTGGGGGCTAAAGGGAGTGAGATATTTTCATGAGCTCCAAAATCACTACTGTTGGTGACTGCAGTCATGAAATTAAAAGACATTTGCCTCTTGGAAGGAAGCTATGACAAACCCAGATGGTGTATTAAAAAGCAGAGACCTCACTTTGCCATAAAGGTCCGCATAGTCAAAGCTATGGTTTTTTCAGTAGTCATGTTATGGATGTGAGTTGGACCATAAAGTAGGCTGAGCACCAAATAATTGATGCTTTCATACTGTGGTGCTGAAGAATCTTGAGAGTGCTTTGGACTGCAAGGAGATTGAAAGTTTGTAGCCAGCAATCATGAACTGCACTGGAATTTGTGACTTTCAGAGGAAAGGATTTCGATCTGGGGTCAGAGACCAGGCTTTATCTCCTGAAACTTTTGTGTAATAAAGTTTTATTAAAGTATAAAGGGATAAAGGAAGCTTCTGACATAGACATCAGAAGGGAGTAGAAAGAGTACTCCCTTTGCTAGCTGTTAGCAATGAATCATATATCTGTTACTCTGCTTATTTAACTTACATGCAGAGTATATCATGAGAAATGCTGGGCTGGATGAAGTGCAAGCTGGAATCAAGATTGCCAGGAGAAATATCAATAACCTCAGATATCCAGATGATACCACCCTTATGGCAGAAAGTGAAGAACTAAAGAGCCTCTTGATGAAAGTGAAAGAGAAGAGTGAAAAAGTTGGCTTAAAGCTCAACATTCAGAAAATAAAGATCATGACATCCGGTCCCATCACTCATGGGAAATAGATGGGGAAACAGTGAAAACAGCAGCAGACTTTATTTTTGGGGGCTCCAAAATCACTGCAGATGGTGACTGCAGCCATGAAATTAAAAGATGCTTACTCCTTGGAAGGAAAGTTATGACCAACCTAGACAGTATGTTAAAAAGCAGAGACATTACTTTGCCAAGAGAGGTCCATCTAGTCAAGGCTATGGTTTTTCCAGTAGTCATGTATGGATGTGAGAGTTGGAGTATAAAGAAAGCTGAGCACTGAAGAATTGGTGCTTTTGAACTGTGGTGTTGGAGAAGACTCTTGATAGTCCCTTGGACTGCAAGGAGATCAAACTAATCCATCCTAAAGGAGATTAGTCCTGAGTATTCATTGGAAAGATGATGTTGAAGCTGAAACTCCAATACTTTGTCCACCTGATGTGAAGAGCTGACTCATTTGAAAAGACTCTGATGCTGGGAAAGATTGAAGGTGGGAGGAGAAGGGAATGACAGAGGATGAGATGGTTGGATGACAACACCGGCTAAAGGGACATGAGTTTGGGTAAACTCAGGGAGTTGATAATGGATAGGAAGGCCTGGTGTGCTGTGGTCCATGGGGTCGCAAGGAGCCAGACACAACTGAGTGACTGAACTGAACTGAGCTGATATAATTGTTAAAGAATCACCTCAAAACTGAGAGAGTTCCATCAGCCCCCTCTCCCACAAGATGCATTTTGAGATAACCTGGGCACAAGGTGAGTCATTCCCGGCCATAAAACAATGGACATGGCCCAGTCCTTACCCTAAGCAATGCCGCCCGCTCCTCTCCACAAGACAGAAAAAGAGACACAGATGTATAGAACAGATTTTTGGACTCTGTGGGAGAAGGGGAGGGTGGGATGATTTGAGAGAATAACATTGAAATATATATATTATCACCTGAGAAACAGATCGCCAGTCCAGGTTTGATGCATGAGACAAGTGCTCAGAGCTGGTGCACTAGGATGACCCAGAGGGATGGGATGGGGAGGGAGGTGGGAGGGGGGCTCAGGATGGGGAACACATTTAAATCATGGCTGATTCATATCAATGTATGGCAAAAACACTATAATATTGTAAAGTAATTAGCCTCCAACTAATATAAATAAATGAAAAAAATTAAAAAAACAATGGACATGAATCTTAAAGAAAGGCAGCTTTTCAAGAAAATGCAGAGTTTCATTAGAGTAACTTAAGAGAACATTTCCTTGAGTAAGACTGGTTTGTTCATTACTGGTTCAAGGTTTGAGTCTTAGGCAGAATTGACTTGAAGAAAGGAAGATTCTAAGGCAAATACATAGTTCATTAACATAGCTTAAGAAAAACATTTCCATAAGAAAAATGCATTGGTTAGCTCAAGGTTTGAGAAAAGTTAAGTTCAGGTGGGACCAGGTGGAGTCATGACAACACAGAATTTTAAAAGAAGCCTCCTTTGATTTTGTATGGAGAAGGAAAAAAAATGTAGGCCACTTGCAGTTTGTTTCCTCCTGCCGCTTTAGAGAGGAGAAAAAAGTCTCACACTTGTAGTATATTTCTTCTGCTTGGGGACCTCTAGCCTTCCTGCCTGTTACTCTCTCAAGATCAAACCAGTCAATCCTAAAAGGAACAAACTCTGAATATTCATTAGAAGGACTGTTGCTGAAGCTGAAGCTCCAATACTTTGGCCACCTTATGCAATGAGCCAACACATTGGAAAAGACACTGATGCTGGGAAAGATTGAAGGCAAAAGGAGAAGGGGGCAGCAGAGGATGAGATGGTTAGATATCCTCACCAACTTTCGGACATGAATTTGAGCAAACTCCAGAAGATAGTGGAGGACAGAGGAGCCTGGCATGTTAACATCCATGGGGTTGCAAAAAGTCAAGCCAGACTTAGAGACTAAACAACAGCAACAACAACAAAAGTATAGAGCCAGAATCAGAGGTACCCTGGTAAGCAAAGCTAGGTTTTGAAGAGTGCCCAGTGTCGTGGTCCATGCGTGGGTTGGAAAAGAATTTCCATGAGGCAGAATGAGTGGAGAATAAAATATATTAGAGTGGGAGACCCTGTTAGAACAGTGGCCAAGCTCAAGGGAGAACCGACGTTGGACAGGGGTCCTTAGTCCACTTTTATACCCAAGGTATAAGGAGCAGGATAGGGGTCTTGGGGGTCATTTGCTGATTGGATGAGGCACCTACACTGGGTGGGAGAAGAGGAAGGCAAATACCTTCTCACTGTGTGGGGTAGGAGGGGAGACAGGTTATACTGCTCATGAGGACCTGAAATCCATTAATAGTTACAACATGGGGGAGGGAAGGATAATAAGGGTCTGATTTTTCCATTCTTGCATTCCAAGACCCTCCTTGGTTTTGTCAGGGGAGTGTAATCTCCTCGGTTCTGTCTCATCTCAAAAAATTTTGAAGTGATGGACATTAAAGCCCTTGATGCATCACAGCTCTCAGACAGTGTTATATCTCCCTCAGTTTTATTTAGAAAATAAAGGAAAATACATCCTCGAGGCGTGGGGGCATGCTGACCCAAAAGACAGAAGTAAGAGAAAGAGAGACAGAGAGTGCACGTGCAGGGGAGAGAGATGGAGAGACAGGGGCCTTTGCCTTCTCTTTTTGTATGCTTTTTTCCTCCCTGAGGGAATTGTCCTCTGTAAATTGGGCTAGCCAGGAGTGCTGTTTGTTCCACCTGAGGTCCTCAGCCCTTCCTTTGTTCTATTTTTGCTGGCTTTTCCCTTCCTTGTCATTCAGCCACCGCCATTCTGGGCTCCTGTTTCCTATTCTTACTACCTAACATTCCCCCCTCAAGAGATGGGAGGCCCAATTCTTTGGGAACAGGGGCGTTGAGGTCTTTCTGGCTACTTCCTTCTGAACTGGGATGGTGAGGGGCATTGGGCCTCTCCCTCTTGCTAGTCTCAGGCCTCAGAGTCCTTATAGCAGCGTCCACCTAAAGGTGAGTGATATTTTCCATGGTCGGCTGTAATTTTATATATCCTTGTTGAACTGGCACTGCATGTTGTAGCTTGTTGACCTGGGCAGAGACAAAATGGGTTAGACAATTGATAATACATGGAGCAATCATAAGGAACATCAAGATGGCATAACAAGGACTAGTAAGGGCATTAGCCAACTCCAAATCCCCATTGCCAGAATGGCTCAAGTCCCTCCTTGTTCAGGGATCAAAAGATCTATCTCTTGTCTGTTTTGTAGTACAACCCCTCCCAAGCTGTGTTGGCTCTTTAGAGCTGTCCTGAGAAATCTTATCCCCAGAAACTAGATTTTGGGGGTGTTCATTAGAATGGCAACCATTTGTAGTTGTGAATACATATCTGAGATCTCCCAGGTGTATTGAGTGTGCTCTTCTGTTTTCCTCAATGGCTTTACTCATGAGTAGTGAATCCAGGAGTCATGTACTTGTACCCCTTGACTGCTGTGGGGGTAGAAAATATTACAGGGCAGGGGCCCGTCCATGTGGGCTGGAGTTGAGCCTTTGGGGACCCATCTTTCCAGACTTTAATTAGGACTTGAGTCCCTGGAGCATATAGTGGTGACTCCTTAGAATCTTTTGGGTACTGGTTCACACCCCAGAAGTGTATATTCTGTTGGAATTGACCAATGGCCATGGTATAAGACTGGAAGGTCTGAGCCTCTAGATCTAGGAAGAGGTCATTGACATAAACAAAAGATCTCTCATATAGCATCTCAAAAGGACTAAGACCAACCTGTTCCTTAGGGGCAATACAGGTGTGGAGGAGAGCTATTGGTAAAGCCTCCTTCCATTCCAGGGAGGTCTCCTGGGTTATCTTTATTATTGCTGATTTTAATAATTGGTTGACTCTCTCTACTTTTCCTAAAGACAGAGGCCTCCAGGAACAATGGAGATAATAAGTGATGCCCCTTAGAGACCCCTTGGGTGACCTTAGAAGTAAATGATGTCCCATTGTCACTTTGTAATGATCTGGGCACACCAAGTCTTGGAATGATTTCATGAAGCAGTTTCTTTTTTTACCACCTCCTCAGCTTTCTCAGTCCAGGTGGGAAAGCCTTCAATCCATCCTGTGAATGTATCTGTCATGATTAATAGGTATTTACACCCTTGAGAGGCTGGCATTTGGGTGAAGTCCATCTGCCAGTCCTCTCCTGGGTACAACCCATGTCGTTGGACAGGCTGGGCCAGCTGGGGTCTTCGAGCTCCTTGCTTACTTGCCAAGTGGGGCAAGAGGAGACCACTTCCCTCATAGTCATTTGGAGGCCTGTTCCTCTGAAGGACCTTTCTAGTATTCTTTGGAGGGCCTTTACCCCTAAATGAGTGGTGGCATGTAAAGAGTTAACCAACTTCCATTGGAGGTTCCCAGGCAGAAAAAGGAGTCTCTCCTTTTAGAACCATCCCATATGATCTTGAAAGCTCTCACTCTTAGCTTTAAGAGTCTCACCTTCAGTATATGAAGGAGTTTCTGGCAAATTAGTCTGTGGAACTAAGGTGGCAATCCCTAGTAGCTCATTGTTCTGTAATGCTGCTCTCTTAGCTGCCTGATCAGCTGCTTGGTTCTCTCGTGCCACTTCCGTGCTCCCTTTTTGGTGTCCTTTACAGAAGGTGACTGAAACCTCAGTGGGCAGATGAACTGCCTCCAAGAGTCTAAAGGTTTGACCACCATTGATTGGGGACCCTCAGGTGGTCAAGCGTCCCCTTTCCAAATAGCAGCATGTGCATGTAGCACCAGAAAGGCATACTTGGAGTCAGTGTAAATGACTATTCTTTTTCCTTTTCCCAGCTCTAAAGCTCGAGTCAAGGCTATGAGCTCAGCTAATTGGGCTGAAGTACCTGGTGGCAAAGGTTTAGCCTCTGTGGTCTCAAAATTGGAGACTACTGCATATTCGGTTCTTCTTTTTCCATCCAAGACAAAGCTGCTTGCATCAGTGTACCAGATTTCCTCAGGATTGGTCAGAGGATCTTCCGACAATCCCTCTCGGGGTTTTATCCAGTGGTCCAAGGTTTCTAGACAAGAGTGAAAGGGGAGAGAGCCCTCGGGGGTAGGCACGAGGGTGGCTGGGTTAAGAAGCTCACAAGGGGATATAGTGAGGTCTGGATTTTCCATCAGCCCTACTTGATACCTGAGGATTCTTTGATGAGACATCCATAAATGGCCTCTCCCATTTAGGAGTTGCTTCACTTGGTGGCTGGTAAAAATAGTTAGTTTGCCCCCAAAAGAGTTTTAAAGCATCTTCTATCAGGATTGCAATAGCTACAAGATTTCGAAGGTAGGGAGGCCAGCCTTGGGTGGTTGGCTTGATCGTCTTGTATAAGTAAGCTACAGGCTGGGGCTCAGATCCCAACCTTTGAGTTAACACTCCCAGGGCTGTTTCCTCTCTTTCATGGATATAAAGTTGGAATGCTGTTTCTGGGTCTGGCAACCTCAAGGCAGGTGCTTGAGTCAAGGCTCATTTCAGTGTAGCCTCTGCCTTCTTTTGAGGAGTATGCCACATCAGTGGGATTGAATCATCCCATCCCTTTAAGCTTTCATATAAGAGCTGGGCAATTAGACCATAGTTGGGTATCCAGACTGTACAATACCCAGTTAGCCCCAGGAAAGTTCGCAATTGTTTTTGAGTCGTGGGGGAGGGCAACTGGAGGATTCCTTGTACCTGATCAGAGGACAGCCTCCTGGACCCGTGTGTATTCTGAACTCCCAGGTAAGTGACCTTTTCTCGACCATCTGTGCCTTAGCATGGGAGGCTTTATATCCTCTCTCTGCCAAAAAGTTTAGAACCTGAATTGCATGCTGTTGGGCATTTTTCTCATCTGGAGTGCAGATTAGTAGGTGATCTACATATTGTAATGTTTTCCCATCAGTTCCCAGGTCCAGATCTAGGAGATCCTGGGTAAGGGCCTGTCCAAACAGGTGGGGGCCATCTCGGAACCCCTGAGGTAATACTGTCCAAGTCATCTGTTGGTGCTTTTCTCCTGGGGCCTCCCACTCGAAGGCAAAAGATATTGGGATTCTTTAGCCATTTAAAGATGCAAAAAAATGCATCTTTAAGATCCAAGATTGTAAACCACTTGGTACTGGGTGGGATTTCTCCCAATATTATATAGAGATTGGGTACTGTGGGATGGAGGGGAACTACAGCTTCATTTATGACCCAGAGATCTTGAACCATTCATCAGTTTCCATCCTTTTTCTTTACAGAGAGGATCGGTGTGTTACAGGGCGAATTGGTGGGAACCAAAGGCCCCCAAGCAAGGAATTTATTTATTAAAGGCTGTAGTCCCTCCTGAGCATCTCTTCTGAGGGGATATTGTTTCTGGTTAGGAAACCGAGTGGAATCTCGGAGGACAATGATGACTAGTTCAGCATGGTGGGCTCATCCAGGAGTCTTGTGGTCCCACACCTGGAGGTTAATTTTGTCCTCCCATAGTTTTTGGTCCTTCTCTATTGGAGAGGGTGTAATGGGTTCTTCAGTAGTAACCAGAAGCTGTAGGGCTCTAGGGGCTGAAAAGCTTCCCATCACAAGGGTGGTCCCCAGTTTAGTAAGTATATCTCTTCCCAATAAGGGAGTAGGACACTCAGAGACCACCAGGAACTGGTGGGGAAATATTTGTCCATCCCAGCTACCAAGAAGTACTCGGGTGAATCTTTTAGTAATTGTTTTTTCCGGTAGCACCCCAAATGCTACAGGTTTGGGAGGAGAAGACTCCAGAGTAAGAGATCAAGACAGAGTATGTAGCCCCCGTGTTAACCAAGAAATTCTCGGACTTACCTGCCACATCCAGTTGCACCTTTGGCTCCAGCCCCATGATGGTTATCTGTGATAGGTGGGCTGGCTAGAGTGGGCCACTTCAGTCCTGTTGAACCATCATGAGGGAAGGCTTGGCGCTTAACCTTGAGGCTCTTGGGTCCCAAGGGCAGAGTGCTGCCCAATGTCCCAGTTGATCGCATTTGTAGCAAGCCATTTTAGAAGACTTGTCACGGGTTTGGACACTCTTTGGCCCAATGCTCCGCCTGTCTGCAGATTATGCATGTTCCTTGTCCTTTAAGGACTCAGGGTTTGCCATAGGGCTTCCCTGGAGGGCAGTCAGCATCCTTTTCTCCCTCTCCTGGGCCTTGGGCTCCTTCTCATGTTCTTTGTTATAAAAGGTCAATACCTTTTATACCTTTTATTGATGGCTGTTTGGACCATCTCATCTAAAGAGGCAGCAGGGTCCTGCTGCTGTAGCTGTTGTAACTTTATTCTGATATTGGATGCACATTGGGACAGGGATTTGTCCTTTAAAATCACCTGTCCCTTGTAAGAGTCTAAGTCCATATTGGTAAACTTTTGGAGGGCCTCTTTTAGCCTTTCCAGAAAGGCAGTGGGGTTCTCGTTGGGCTCCTGAGTTATTGCTGAGACGGGGCACAGTCCCACAAGTAATAGGCTTCCTTCTATTTCCATGGGTGGACATCCTTAGGGGTGAGTCTTTCTGAAGCTTATCCTACCCAGTACTGTTGCAACCTGAGAGCCAGGCATCCCTGGGTCAGGGAGCAGATCTCCAGGCAGGCTGCAGCATGACAGCCTCCTGGAGATCAAATCCCCAGGCAGATCGAGGCAGATCGGCCTCCTGAGAATTGGGTCCCTGGGCAGGTCGAGGTGTGATGACCTCCTGAGGCCCCTGGATTGGCGAATCCCTGAGCAGGTTGAGGCGTGACAAATTTTCAAGGACCAGATCCCTAGGCTGGTCAAGGCAGATTGACCCCCTGGGGTCCCCAGACTGGAGTTGGGTGTTCCCAAGGTCTCCAGCGTGACCAGTGCTGGGTAGGATTAAGGGGTTGCAATTTTAACTCATTTCCAGTTTGTTCACTGCAGATGGGATTAGATGCCCTGATGTAAAGCAATCCAAGCCTGTGACCTGAGACTGGGAACCTGGTGAAGTGGTCATAAGCCTTATCCTCTTACTGCTTTAAGGGATTGTAAGTCACTGATTTCCTCCCCTAGTCCTTCATAATAGCAGGTTAGGGTGTCTCCAGTGGTAAACATTCATTGTCATAGACCCACTTTAGGTAATAACAGAAGTAATGACAAAGGAGTGGGTTATCTGGCTCTGTTAGGGGCATTAAGGTATTTTAATAATAGACTGGGTAGAGCCTACAAGAGGGCAAGGTCTTGATTGTAGGAGTTAGTAATTGGCTTAAGAACAAATTTGTTAAGAGGCAACAAAAACCAGATGGTCCATAAAAGTGGAGTGGAGATTTCATCCTGGGGTATGTTTGTAATTTTGTGAGAAGGGTGGTAAGGGTTTGGGCCCAAAAGGCCTGCAGGACCAACTCCCAAAGTGGCAAACATTATTCCTGGAAGCCCAATTGCCTTTGAAGGGATGCCAACAGATGGACTTGTAGCAAGCATTGTGTGCCTGTCACCTGCCCTAGTGGGTTCACTGAGAGATGCTGATGTTGAACATGTTGTAGAAAACATGGAAGATGAATGCCTGAATATCTAGAGGGATTGGATATTATACAGTATTTCCCTCCCAAGGGCCAGCTATTTTCTGGTTGCCCTCCAGAAGATTGTAGAGGCAACATTGTGGGCCGGGCTAGGGCTCAGGAAAAGAGCATGACACAGGAGGGAAGAGGGCAGGGCATAACTTTTGAAAGAATGACATAGCACAAGGGCATAACATAAACTGATTAAAATCAGTTGGGTCCAAGATGACACTTCAAATTCAAGTAAACCTTAACCCCCAATCTGTAAGCTAAATGGCACACTCAGAGGTGTCAGGACAGCTCCAAGGCACTGTCAAAAGATGGAGGAGTGGGTGACTCCACAATGTTTGGGATGATCCTCCCACTCATTAGCATATGAATTCACCTAGCCAGGCCTCATTCCTTGGCCTAAGAGAATGGACCACACCCTGCAGAGTGTACTTCTCTCTGAATCCTAATAAATCCACCTCTTAGCTATGGCTGTGTCTCTCACTGAATTTTTGCAATGAGACATCAGAGCCTGAGCTTCATTAGGTCCTGAAGCCAGGCATCATGGGTTTTGGCTGGGCTGGAGAGAGAGCTGAATGACGGGAGGAAAACGCAGCGGGAAAGATGTGCCAAGGAATCCCTTTCATAGCCTGCCAGAAGATCTCATAAATACCTGACCTATGCTCACAGTTTTCACTGGACTGATCCTTGGCACAAAGATTAAGGACAGAAGAATCCCCACCAGCTTGGGTAACAGCTACTGGGGCTCAGCTGGGAGTACTGTATGTACTCTTTTGGGACATACTGAGGAGTAGCCTCTCCAGACTCCCCCAGTTGTGCACTGCCACTCTCCTGTTTGTGGGGGGGGGGGGAGGTGGGGGTGGGGCGGGGAGGTTGAGGAAACAAGAGACTGTAAAGGAATTAAGATTTCATTAGGCATGTGTCCCTCCAGCTGTAGGAGCGAGGACCTCCTACCTTAATTGGAGGTCTTCTTGAATCTGAGATTGAGCCACGTGAGCTTTCTGTTGAGTTCGTTTTTCTCTGTCATGGTTTCCAGCACGATGGGCTTCTTGTCACTTCTCTTGCGCTGGGTTTTCTTCATGTTCAGCTTCTACCGTGGGAGCTTTGTCCGAGTTGGGCTCCTGCTGTGCTTGGTCTCCTCCTTGCGGGGACCGTACCGAAGTTGTTTCAGCCAGGTTCAGTCGGAGTCACAGCACCACAGATGTTGGGGGACTGTAATCTAGGTTCTGTTTCTTCTCAACAAAAATTTGAAGCAATGGACATTAAAGCCCTTTGCGCCTCACAGCTCTTGACAATGTTATAGCTCCCTCAGTTTTATTTGGAAAAGAAAGGAAAATACATCCTCGAGGTGTGGGGGAATGCTGACCCAAAAGACACAAAGAGAAGAGAGAGAGAGAGAAAGAGAAAGAGAGACAAAGAGCACTTGTGCACGGGGAAGAGAGAGAGAGAGAGAGAGAGAGAGAGAGCCCAGCCCTTTGGCTTATCTTTTTATATGTTTTTTTTTTTTTTTTACTTCTGGGCTAGCCAGGAGTGCCGTTTGTTCTACCTGAGGTCCTCACTCCGGTCTTTGGACCTTCCTTTGTTCTATTTTTGGGGGCTTTTCCCTCCCTTGTCTTTTAGCTACCTCCATTCTGGACTCCTGTTTCCTATTCTAACTACCTAACAGTTTATCTGGTCTTTCATCCTTGGGTCACCACATTCCTCCCTCTATTTTTAGGGCCAATTCTTTGGCCCCTTTTGATACCCTGCTCATGTCTAACTATCTACCCATTTCCCTTCTCGGGCCTCTGGGAACCCAATCTCAAAGGAAAAGGGGCGATAACTGTTTTTGCTTCTTCAGGCTGTACAGAGTTGTCATGGGGCTTTGGGGTTCTCTTTGCCTGCTCTCTGTCAGGGTGATTTATGGAGGGAGATGAGAGTCCACAGAATGGTAAGGCGGCTTGTCTGGGTGTTGGCTAGGGACTATTCTTGTTGTACTACCACTTGGAGATTGGTTGTATTCTAGAAGAAACAGACATCACAAGAAAGTTAAAGATACATGGCCCAAAGATTAATAGACGTGTTAGGGGAAGCACACTGACTGAAACCACCCACCCTGGCCAGGCACCATAATAACCATTTGCATGAGTTGTTTATGATAGGAGGTCCTCGTGAGGAACACAAAACTAATAAGCCACCACCAACCGGAAGAGTTCAGGAAAGGTCAAAAGGAGACACCACATGTCCGACCACCTCCCAGAGTCTTTCTCTCTGGCATCCATCTTGACTGAACAAGGCACGCACCACCAGGAAGGAGTCTGAGTCAGAATGATTGGCTAATGACAACCCAGAAACTAATCCCATTGCCGTAAAACCTGAGACTGTGAGCCATGTGGCAGAGCTGTTCTCCTGGGTTCCTTTACCCTACTGCTCTCCTCCTGGCTGCCCTTTGCCAATAAAAGCTCTTGGTTTGTCAGCACATGTGTCTCCTCAGACAATTGATTTCCAAGTGTTAGACAAGAGCCCAGTTTCAGGCCCTGGAAGGGGTCCCCCTTCCTGCAAAAGAAGTAGAAAATCTGCTGAGGAGGTAGCCAGGAGAACCAGGACTAGACATTGGTTTGTGACATTAGTGTTTCTCTAGATACGAGAAGATGCAAGAATTTGGGTTCATAAAATCTGTATCTCAAAACACCTGACTATCTCAAAGCCTGTTCTTCCAGGTTTTCCCCAGAGCACAGAGTGCCTTATTTCTGATCTCTAACCTGAATTGCTTTCAAGGGGTGTTGAAGGTAAGCAGCTTGCAGTGGTCATGATTTATCTTTGTAGAGGCAGCTGGCAAGTGCCAACTTCTAGTCAGCAGCGCCCTTTCATAGCCACATATTTGACCATGCTTTGGGGCATTTCATGACCATTGTGTCCCATGGTGCTGGGAAGGCTCATTCCCAGGTCTAAGGAAGATTCCATTGACAGGCCACTCACGGTGTTGTTACTAGACCAGGCCTTGCAAGTAACAAGAGTCTCTGGACCATACCTGTCTTACTAGCCTCTTGGTCCAGGAAAATATTCCCTCTTGTTGCTTCTTCCCATATCTAGAATTACTTTATTATAGCCATTGATCTCATATGAAACTGCATATCAGCATTTTATCACAGGCTCAGTCACACATTTGGTAATGTAAGAAACAATCTTCTGAAACAAGTGACATAGAAAATAATATAGCTAGCAGTTATTAGTAAGGTCACAAGCAAGAATTTAAGTCAAGAACTTTCATTAGATATAGCCCAGTATAATGCAGGTCATCTGTCTTAGTTAAATGATTATAGCCAGGTGTTAATCTCCTTGTTATTCTCCTCATGGAGCATCTGGCCTTTATCCAAAGATTGGTTACTGAGATAAGCTTTAGAAGCAAACTTAGAGTGTCCTTTTTAATAACTTAATTTAAACCTTTTAGCAATGTAACATAGCAACAGGGAACTAGCTCAGAAGTGAGTCATAAACACAGACCTTAATTAACAAAACTAGAACTTAATATTAAGTGAAATATAATTTTTTGTCATTGTGAGGACATTAACCCTGTAGCCAGGGAAGGCTTTAATCCATCAAATAAAAATGAGGTTTGTCAGGGAACTGAGAAAAGCCAAGCAACCATCTTGGGTTTCCCATAGCCCTGACTCTTTGATTACAACTATTGTTCACCCATTTTTAATTCCCTGATTTAGGAGCAGACTATGCCATGTTTTAAGGACATCAGGATAGCAAAATTCTAACTATGAGGTGTTACTTTTGTAGAGGCAGAATGAGCTTTTCTACATGTACCATAATCTTAAGTAATGCTTATTTACTTTACCAAAGTAACAAAAGATTTTGAAAACAAATATAAATCACTTAAAGGTGAAGAAATTCATAATCTGTTAGTGAAAGCTGCATTCTAAGAAAACTTTGTTCTCTTAACATAGAGAGTAGACTAAATTCCAGTCTGGTACCAGCTTACCAGATAACAAACAAACAAAATTTGTTTATTTGTTAACTTTAGAAAAGCCTTCCATACATCTTGCAATATCAGCATTCTTGCAAAGGCATCAGAATGAAATCATAGAAGGCATGTTTAAAATCTGATTAAATTGCAATTGACAAAGTAACCTGGTCATTGCTGTAACTTGTAACACTTTAATATGTTAACTAGAGTTATAACTGACAACATTTTACCAGGACATATCAGATTTTCATGAATTTCACATAATTTCTAGGATATCTATATTAGTAACATCACCATACACTATAACCTGAGAGGATTCATCATTCTTCTAACAATAATTCCCATGTAATTTAACATGTCAAATGAACTCAGGTAGTTTAATACTCTCTTTGGGATTAAATACTCTCTTTAATCTCTCAGGGGCCCTCTGAAGCATCCCAAAGTTAGCTAGAAGCCAAATTATTTAGAAAGTTTTGTCAATTAATATCAAAAGGGTTTATAACAGTCAGGTAGGATCATATAAGTCACTGTGAAACAGTCATTCGCTTAGCCAAAGTTAAGAGAAGATTTCAAAGGTAAACATAGAACAGATCACTTCTGTGATAAGGTAAAGAAACTTAAAATCCATTATCAAAGGCAGTTCAACGTCTCAAGAAAACTTGTAATATGTGCAAAACTCTTCTGGGGGCCCACTTTTCATAAAACCTCCTTATCACTTTCTGTACCCATTCCTTTGTTCTTCTCTCCTGAAACAGCCACCTGTACATCAGAACTACTTCTTTTTCCCTTCATAAAATGCAGTTTCATTCCTTATACCTTCTTTATTAATGAAACATACATCCTACTTTCTTTAAGCAACCAGAAAACTGACTTTTATATTAGCATTCTATAGATCAGTGAACATAAATACCAGTGAAAATTTCTAAAAACAATTTTGCTTTCTTATAGAGAACATCTCAGGATGGCACCAAACACTGTTCATTAATACTAAAAAATCTCATTAGTTTCTGTGTAAGAGGAAGTTAGTGTTAAGTAGTGAATGTTTCAGAATCTGATTTTATTTGGAAATGACCTAGCTATTCAATAAACTTTCATCACTTAGTTTAGCGCAATAATAGTAATTCATGTTACCAAAATCTGGAGAGACTATTTTAGACAGACATTTCTAAAGTATAATTATTTTTAATAGTTTATCTAAAAGCTCATATCTCATTTATATTTTTTAGGAGTTTTTTTTTTTTTTTCTAGAGGTACTTTTCTTGTTGACAAACTTGTGACAGATATAGCAATATTGAACTTATAGTAAACCTAGGCACAATGAAAATATTATGCTTAATGTTAATTAATGACTTTTAGACTTGTCTATATTAGATTAGCAAACAAACATTAATACTAGATATTTAATACTGAATATTTCCCAGTTCAAGTGAATCTGAAATTCATTTAGGTTAGTTCTTTTCTTTTCTTTTTGTGTTTAGAACTGTTTGAATTATAAACACTTAACTTTTCTTTAGGCCAATTAAATAAGAACTCATTTACAACTTCAGCAATATTATCAAAAAACAAAAGGCACACACTGAGACATACATAAATCCAGACAGACAGACAGACAGAAATCTCGTAGTTTTCTGCCTGAGATTTAAAATATCTCTTTGACCCCCTCCCCCTTTTTTTTGCTTGAAATTCTAATTTGCCCAAGGCTGAGGTCTCAAGCAAAGTGGCAGTGTATTTCAAGAACATGGAAAGGGTTAACTTTAGGATTTTCCCTAGGTAGGCTTTTGTTACAAGCTTGTTGTTTTTAATTCTATATGCAAAAAAGAACTGGTTTTGCAGTTTCCAAGAAAAAAAAATTCATCTAAATCAATTTTCTCCGGACTCTAAAGCATATCATGGCCATCAAGCCATCTTTCCTTTCTGTAGTCATAGTTTTATACCTGAATTATCGACCAAATAGTGCTCAAGTTGACTCTGATATCAAAGCCAGATCAACTGATAAAAACCTTGGATTGTCGCTCTGGTGGGAAGTGAGACATTTGTCCCATCAGAAGAATCTGAAGGGTTAAGAGAATTTGCAGGAGTGGGGGACCCTTGGTCCACCCCCAACCTGAGAGACAAGAAGTAGTCAGAAGGGAATTCTTTAGGACGTTAGGAGAGTTTCTGATCCCTCAGTTCAGTTCAGTCACTCAGTTGTGTCGGATTTTTTGCGACCCAATAGACTGTAGCGTGCCAGGCTTCCTTGTCCATCACCAGCTCCCAGAGCTTGCTCAAACTCATGTCCACTGAGTCAGTGATGTCATCCAGCCCTCTCATCCTCTGTTATCCCCTTCTCCTCCTGACTTCAATCTTTTTCAGCATCATGGTCTTTCCCAAGGAGTCAGTTCTTCACATCAGGTGACCAAAGTACTGGAGCTTCAGCTTCAGCATCAGTTCTTCCAATGTATATTCAGGACTGATTTCCTTTAGGTCTGATTGTTTTGATCTTCTTGCAGTTCAAGGAACTCAAGAGTTTCCTCAACAACTCAGTTCAAAAGAATAAATTCTTTGGTGCTCGGCTTTCTTTATAGTCCAACTCTCACATCAATACTGGAAAAACCATAGCTACTGGAAAAACCATAGCTTTGACTGGATGGAACTCTGTCAGAAAAATAATGTCTCTGCTTTTTAATACGCTGTCTAAGTTGGTCAGAACTTTTCTTCCAAGGAGCAAATGTCTTTTAATTTCACAGCTGTGTTCACCATCTGCAGTGAATTTGTAGACCCCCCAAAATAAAGTCTGTCACTGTTTCCATTGTTTCCCCATCTATTTGCCCTGAAGTGATGGGACCGGATGCCATGATCTTCATTTTCTGAGTGCTAATGTTGAGTTTTAAGCCAACTTTTTCACTGTCCTCTTTCACTTTCATCAAGAGGCTTTTAGTTCTTTGCTTTCTGCCATATGGGTGGTGTCATCTGCACATCTGAGGTTATCGATATTTCTCCCGGCAGTCTTGATTCCAGCTTGACTTCATCCAGCCTGGCATTTCGCATGATGTAATCTGCATAATTTAAATAAGCAGGGTGACAATATACAGCCTTGATGTACCTCTTTCCCAATTTGGAACCAGTCTGTTGTTCCATGTCAGGCTCTAACTGTTGCTTCTTCACCTGCATACAGATTTCTCAGGAGGCAGGTAAGGTGGTCTGGTATTCCCATCTCTTTTAGAATTTTCCACAGTTTGTTGTGATCCACACAGTCAAAGGCTTTGGCATAATCAATAAAGCAGAAGTAGATGTTTTCTGGTACTCTCTTGCTTTTTTGATGATCCAACAGTTGGATCCAACTAAGCAAACTGATCACATGGACCACACCCCTGTCTAACTCAATGAAATTATGAGACATGCCGTGTAGGGCCACCCAAGATGGACAAATCGTGGTGGAGAGTTCTGACAAAACGTGGTCCACTGGAGAAGGGAATGGCAAGCCACTTCAGTATTCTTGCCTTGAGAACCCCGTGAATAGTATGAAAAGGCCAAAAGATATGATACTGAAAGATGAATTCCCCAGGTCGGTAGGTGCCCAATATGCTACTGGAGAAGAGTGAAGAAATGACTTCAGAAAGAATGAAGAGATGGAGCCAAAGTGAAATCAGTGCCCAGTTGTGGATGTGACAGGTGATGGAAGTAAAGTCTGATGCTTTAAAAAACAATATTGTATAGAAACCTGGAATATAAAGTCCATGAATCAAGGTAAATTGGAAGTGGTCAAACAGGAGATGGCAAGAGTGAACATCAGCATTTAGGAGTCAGTGAACTAAAATGGACTGGAATGGGCAAATTTGATCTCTCAGATTTTTGAAAATAGGAGAAAATCTGGACCAACGGGAATCTCAGAATCTTTTCCTAGAGATCACATGGAACTGAAAGGTTGAGTAGGAGTCATCTGGAAATCTGATGGAGAGAGACAGAGAGGGACAGGAGATAGGGAGGCAACAGAAAGACACATGCAGCATGAGTCTCTCAAATCCGGATCCTGACTGAGGGCTTTGAAGGACTGAAGGTAAGGAAATTTTGAGTCCTGTCTCTGTTTTTTGCAAAAGCTACTGTGCCATTCAGAGGCCATTTTTTTTTGGGGGGGGGTCCCCCAGTTTGTACTGGGGCCATGCTTTTTGCAGGGTCAAAATTTTCCAGTTTCTGAGAGTGTAGACAAGGAGTGAGTCTGAGAGAGGCTCGACGTACCAGAACCCACTCTTAGCCTTCCTGCCATAGAATGGGGGTACTGAGAGTCACCGGCTGACAGAAAGTTGTCCCTTTGGTCCCAGTGATCTCTCCATGTGACTAATGGCACAAAATGGCCAACTGTCCCAACAGTCGCATCTGAAGTGAGAAGTCACCCCTGAGAACCATGTGGTTAAGGCACCATGTGACAGCTAAAGCACCATGTGACAGAACCAAGCGGCTAAGGCACCACGTGACCCAGGCAGACAGACATTCCCGGGAGCAACTGGGTGACTCGCCATTCGGTGATCCCCTGAAACGTGGAAGGCACTCTTGGGATGACTCAGAGGCAACACCTAGTCTCCTGTAAATCAATCCGGCCCAAAAGGGGAAGAAGTGAAAGTGACAGGGAAGAAGGCTGAGGAATCTGCCTTACAATCCTATCGGGGAGGTGATGGCCAGGGAACAATGGTCTCTGTTTTGCTTCAACCACTATGAGCCTGACGCAGTACAGGGAAGTTGTCTTGCAGAGTGTGGATGCCCTTGTGGCTTGATCTGTTCCGTGTCCCTCTTATCCTCACATGGGCGCCTTCATGTGGCAGGCACCCTAATGGCTTTTAAGTGCCTGACCCGTGCCCACACATTGTTGGTTGGCCTAGTCCTCAGTTAGAAAGGAGCCTAAAGGAGAGACCTTCACCCATTCAGTTGTCAGTTACTGGGGCGCAGTGAGCAGTGGGGCCTTTGGAACACACCAGAGGGTAACCTTGGCCAGAGTTCCTCAGTTGCTTCCATAGAACTTGCCTGTTGGGGGGTCCCTATGAGAAAGGAGAAGTGAGGAGGTGGGGGAAGAGACCCCAAGTCCCCATTCAGGCCATCAAAAATGTCATGGTCCAAGTGTGGATTGGAAGAGAATTTCCAGACATGAGGCAGAATTAGAGGAGAATAAAGTTTATTAGAGTGGGAGACCCTGTTAGGACAGTGGGCCAGCTAAAGTGACAACTGGTGTTGAATGGGGGTCTTTAGTCCACTTTTATACCCAGGGTCCAAGGAATGGGATAGGTGTCTTGCGGGTCATTTGCTGATTGAATGAGGCCCATATATTGGGTGGGGGAAGAGTAAGGCAAATACCTTCTCCCTTTGTGGGGTAGAAGGAGAGACAGGTTATACTTCTCAGGAGTACCTGAACTCCATTAATAGTTATAACATGGTGGAGGGCAGGATGACAAGGGTCTGGTTTTTCAGTTCCTGCATTCCAAGACCCTCCTTGGTTTTATCTGGTGTTTCATCCTTGGGTATCCACATTCTTCTCTCTAATTTTAGCACCAATTCCTTGGCCCCCGTTGGCAAGCCTCAGGCATGGGATGTGTTATTTTCTTCCTTCCTGCCATCCACAGGTGGACAGGGTTCTGAACAAAGGCACTTTAGTTTAACAGTCAGGCATAGAGGGGCAGGATTCTCTGAGGCAAATCATTCTGAATGATTATAATAATAAAAGTAACGAAAGTAAGTCAAAGAAACAGTTGCATCATGGAGTCAGAATTGGGTTCCATGGCTTACTTATTATGAGGGGGTAGGGGAGTTGGTTTACTTATTGTGAGGACTATCAAATCTGAAATCCCCAGGACAGGGCAAGCTGGCAGATTCATTTCTTTTGACTGCTTCACTTTTAGGGTTGGAATAATTTAGAATAGTACTTTCCAGAAAATAGTGCAGCCAATAGAATTTTATAATTTTTACATTAGAAAAGAGTTTGAAAACTTTATTTAAGCAAGAGGCTATCACAGAACTAATGTTCCTTGGAACTATACTTTGAGAATTAATAGCTTGTGGTCATTTAAACTAAGAGCCTTAACATCCACTGTTTAGCTATATAGTGGGCTTGTCAGGTGCTACTAGTGGTAAAGAACCCACTTGCCAATGCAGCAGATGTAAGAGACATGGGTTTGATACCTGTGTTGGGAAGATCCCCTGGGGGAGATCATGGCAATCCACTCCAGTATTCTTTCCTGGAGAAATCCATGAACAGAGGAGCCTGGTGGGCTTCAGTCCATGAGGGCACAAAGAGTTGGTCACAACTGAAGGAACTTAGCATAGCATACATACATTTACTATAACTTTCTTTGATGACACCACTGTTGATTTTGCTTCTTTAATCATAAACCTGTAACTGGTCCTCAGCATGCAGTATATGTATCGTGATGCTTTGGTCTATATAAATAAGAAAAGAGTGAGTTTGTTTAGCAACAGTTGCCTTGGATTTGTGAAGTTAAATGACTAAGATTCTAGTTCCAGTTCTGGTGTCTAGTAAATGCATGACTTTGGAAAATATTAAAAGTCTGATAACAATATAAATAATCAAAGCCTTACTTTACTCATCTATAAAATAAGACTTAAGGATATTGATAGCTTTATCATGAAACAATGGGTATTAAGGCATGCGGAACTATGGACACTGAAATACAGACATAATTATCATTGAATTAAGTACGAATTCATTACAGTCGTAGAATTTAAAACTTTTTTCCTCTATTGATTTTCAACTGTTTCATGAAGTTTATATAAATGCAGAAATTCTCTGGTGTTTCTGTAACAGGTTTTGGGTAATTATTTTTTTTTAAAGACTAATGATCAGATTGTGCTTAACAAAACAAAATAAAAAAGAGTACATTGGCTAACTGGGACTATTAATAGACTACAATGAAGTATCACACATTGAGTACCTTAAACAACTGAAGTTTATTATATCAGAGTTCTGGGGGAAAGAATTGTGGTACTAAGCTGTGGCAGGGCAATGCTCTTTCTGAAGGTGTTGGGGAGAAATCTCTTTCAAGCTTCTCTCCTAGCAGCTGATATTTTTTTAGCGATCTTGGGTATTCCTTGTCTGTGGAAGCAGACTCCAAACTTCACATGGCATTCTCCTTGTGCCTATGTGGATGTGTAAAGTTCCCCCCTTTTTTAAGGTCAACAGTCTTACTGTATTAGGGATGCACTCTACTCCATCTTTAATGATACCTGCAATGACCCTATTTCCAAACAAAGTCACATTCTGAGGTACTGGACATTAGGGCTTTCAATACATGAATTTAGGAAAGGTGGTGAGGGAGATATAGTTTAACCCATAACCTAGAGTATATTCAGAAGGAAATGGGAATCAGAGAAATACAAACACAGCTTTTATATAATTATTTTGAGAAATTTATGAAAGATAGAAGAATATAAAGGAGGATCTAGAGTTGGTAGAAAATTGTATTGTTTTGATATTTAAGGTGGATGAGATTTTGAAAAACATAAGATTCATGGGAAAAAGCTTGTGGGAAGTCTGAGAGGAACAACTGAAGGATCGAAGTCCAGAGAGCACAGTACAGAATGAATGGAGATAAAGATGGGTTGGTGTTCCCTGTGAAGAAAGGGAAATACTTCTCTTAATAACACAGTGAGAGAGGAGTATTGGAGAGGTAGAGATTTAGATTTGTTATATTTATTATTACAAAGATGAGATAATTGTCTTCTAATTGAGTATTGTTATTAATATTATTTTTCAGAGTGGGAACACATTCATATATTGAGTATAAGGTGGGAGTAGATTTGGAAGTTGAATGAAGGTAGATTTTTTAATGAATGAGAGGATTACTTGATAGTACTGGTGTCCAAGTTGTGATAGGTAATCACACATGTGAAGAGGAACAGTCTGCTCACATGTGTGGATTTGTATAGCATGTTTAACTGCCAGTATGAGAGACGGGTAATTAGATTTATCCATATTTGGAGTTTTTTTTCAAGTACATGTGAGTTTTTTTTCAAGTACATGTGATATAAGGGCCATGAGGCCAGGGATCTTTACTCACTAGTAAGATAATTCTTAAAATTATTAACCATGGTAACCACAAAGAAGAGGATAGGAAGTAAAGTCCAGAGGGACTGAAGATTCAGGAGAAATTGAAAGACCCTAAATGAGCCTGACACACTGGAGTAGCTGAGCAAGCAAGTACAGGACTTTACATTTCTGTTTCATCTTAATATTCAACTGTGGAAGTCATCTGCTACCATCCTTAAAGGGAGGATGCTTGAGTTAGTACTGGATTCAGTCACAACAGACCAAAATACAACATACAAATGGTTTAAAGATATAAAATTTATTTCCTTTTTTCTTTAAAAAATTTTTTAAAATTTATTTCTTACTGGGAGTAATTCAGAAAGTGAGCATATAGTAATTTCATAAAGCTGTCAAAACTCTAGATTTCTTCTATTAATATCTTCTGTTCTGCCTGCATCATATTACATGACCAGAGGTGTTCTTAGAGATCCATCCATCATGCCACATTCTGGCCATCCAAATAGTTAGAGAAAAGAAGAAAATCACATAGTTTTCCTTTAAGAACTCATTCCAGATATCATACTGAATGTTGTTGTTTAGTTGACAAGTCGTGTCCAACTTTTTGGAACACCACAGACTACAGCACACCAGGCTTCCTTGTCCCTCACCATCTGCCAGAGTTTGCCCAAGTTCATGTCCATTGAATCAGTGATGCCATCCAACCACCTCATCCTCTGTCAACCTCATTACCTTCTGCCCTCAATTTTTCCCAGGATCAGGGTCTTTTCCAAAGAGTCATACAGGATAATTCATCTTAAAATGCACTGGTCATAATTTAGTCACATTCAGCAGGGGATGCCAGGAAATCTAATCTTTGTGCTAGGCTGTCATAGGTAGAGTGATAAGAAGAGGGACCTATAACTTAGAAGGAAGGGAGAAGTAATATGGGAGACAACCATTAGTCTGTGTGTCAGGGCTTCAACTTAGAATAAATCAGTAAAGGAGGAAGAAAAGTATAAGTTTGTGTCTAGCGGGGAGAATTGTAATCATCGTGGAAGGTTAGGCATATGAATTGCAGCATCATTGTGTTCTAGTCCATCTGTACAGTGATCAGAGGACCTGAGTCAGAGGACCAAAGTCGAAAAAGTGGTCTTAGGACACCATAAAATTTTTGTTTGGAAAATGTGAATATGTGGGATTCATCTGTCATGTTATAGAAAGATACATCTCCAGCCTCATAATCAAGGAACACTCCCACCCTACAGGGTTTTTCTTTTAGAGTAAGAGAAGTTTCTGGGGATGTGAGGCCCCAGTACTCCCCATCATAGAGCCTAATGGCCCAGAAACCATTCTGTGGTGACATTGTGACCCTCCCGTTCCTTGCTACATTATTCCTACAAACTCCCAGGTCCCAGGAATGTGTGTTCTGAACCTCCACCTCCCAGAAGTATCTCCCTGAGCTGACATGCAGCTGACCAAGCACACAGGGAAGGGAGACAAATCTCTGTAAGCAGCTCGGAAGTTCCTGAGATGGTTCTTGCCAGGTAACTCTTCTCCCCTCTTCTGACAGGAAGAGGGCAGGATGGGCAGTGGCTGCATCCAGAGTCAGATTTACTGCAAAGACAAGAGATTATCAGGTTTCTGGCAGGGTCTCAGTAGGCTTAGGCCAGAGTCTCCCTTCTATGAGGGCTCCTGTGGCCCTGGCAAGATCCAGTTCACCTTCCCACTGCACTCCCACCCCCCATCTTCCCTGGGACTACCCCCACAAGGAGCTGGGTCTGTCTTGAATCATTACAGACTCACCAGTCTGGAACTCTTCTTTCCTCCAGTCTGCAAAAAGCAAATGAACATAAGTATCCACCATCTGACAGACAGAGCTTCCTGTCTGCCCAGAATACTATGGTAATAAACTTAATTGAAGAATAACAGCAACCAAAAAAGATAAGAAAAACCAACCTCTTTTCATATACTTGAACCTCTTTTTACAAGATGTTAAATTGTGTATGACTTGAAGACCTGTGCCAACACTATGCTCTCCTCATTCAAAATTCATATAGGAAAAATATTTGTTATCTATTTAGGATGTCTGAAAGGAAATACAGGATATGATGGATGTGAAATAACTTATTGTTCACTTTAGATTCTTCAGATTTTAGTAGATTATAACCATTCTACCTTCACTCAAAACACAATGTTATATGCAACTAAAAATAATAAAACTATTAAAATATAATGTTCTAAACCCATTATTTGTTAGAATAATGAGTAATCTACTGAATTCATGGAATAAAGCCTTGGAGTTTCCTTAATTTTCAGCAAAGCATTTTGCACACAGTAGGTATTCATTTAAAATATCTTTGATAATAGAATTTTCTTCATCAGAGTCCATGTTGCTCACCAGGATATACTGGTATTTCCCTCCATGCTGAAAAAGAACAAAATAGAAAAAACTTAACTTTTATTCTTGCATGTCTTCTTTCATTGTCTTTTTTGTTATATTAAAAGCAAATATAAGAAATATTTGTCTTTGTTCTATTTCTTCTACTGAATCCTTTGAAGTTTCTCTTTTTATCCTATATCCTCATATTCCAATTCTTAAACATGGTGATAAAATTATCAGGTGAAGGATAGATAGAAATAGAGAAAAAACAATGCTGGCAGGGATAGAAGCATGAAGGAAGGAGCATAGACGGAAGGAAGGAACAAACAAATGAAAGGGGGTACGAAGAATTACATGCTGAGTCATCATTCGTTGCTTCACTTCAGAGAGAATTTATTGAAAGCATTGATATTTATAAAGATAATGCTTTCAGTGCTGTTTTGCTTACACTAAGCATTTTTTAAAAATATATTTTTGCATTCTATCCCACTAGGGTAAGGGCAGAACCTAAGAAAAGCAGAACAGTAAAGGTGTCTGAGAGATAATCATTACTCACCAGACTTGAATTGAGCCTTCTTCCTCTCTGAAAGAAAATACAAAATCATGCATGTATATATAAACAGATGTTCTTAACATCATAAAGAAGATGCAAGTAACGCCATACATCTCTCAATATTTGTGTCAGAAACTTGCTAAGTAATGTCCATTTCAAAAGCAAAGAATGTGTAAGGTTCATTCCATCTGGAAACTTCACTATAATTTGAAGAATATAATCAGATATGAAGGACATGAAGATTTAATAATTCTTGTAGTGAGATACTAAAAATAATGTAGAATTACTTTAGAAGATAGCCATAGAATTTACATATAAATTATCAATGAAGTTTGTTTGAGTGACTGAAAAATGTATGTTCAAGACCCTGAAGGAAGAGAAATTTGTTGAATTAGCTAGTAAATAGTTAAAATAAAAATGAATAAACAGTAATAATTTTCCTTGGATAGAAAAATGATGCAAATTCATGTAAAAATATTTATATACTTTAGATCACTGGAGATTATGGTCAAGCAAAGTGTATCAAGATTACCTGATATTAGTATATGCAAAGTGTTTGAAAGGTCAACAAAGGAAGAATTTATTCTGCAGCTTTGGAGTCTGAACGCTATTCTTAATTTGAAAGAATGTAATATATAAAAAATGGGGACTCCATCTCAGAGCACATGAGAAAAAACTGAAGTTAAAATAAGCTTTCTATTGAATGGAAATCACCACATTCTTTTTTGCCTAATCCCTTTGATCTTACCAAATTTTTTTTTTTTTTCACCAACCTTATAATGAAGTCATGGTAATCACCAGGAAGATAAAATAAAAAGGAAAGAATAAAAGCTCAGTTCAGTTCATTTCAGTAGCTTAGTCATGTCCGACTCTTTGCTACTCCATGAATTGCAGCATGCCAGGCCTCCCTGTCGATCACCATCTCCTAGAGTCCACCCAAAGCCATGTCCATCCAGTCGGTGATGCCATCCAGCCATCTCATCCTCTGTCATCCCCTTCTCCTCCTGCCCCCAACCCTTCCAAGCATTAGGATCTTTTCCAGTGAGTCAGCTCTTCATATGTGGCCGAAGTATTGGAGTTTCAGCTTCAACATCAGTCCTTCCAATGAATACCCAGAACTGATCTCCTATAGGATGGACTGGTTGGATCTCCTTGCAGTCCAAGGGACTCTCAAGAGTCTTCTCCAACACCACAGTTCAAAGCATCAATTCTTCGGCAGTCAGCTTTCTTCACAGTCCAACACTCACATCCATACATGACCACTGGAAAAACCACAGCCTTGACTAGTCGGACGTTTGTTGGCAAAGTAATGTCTCTGCTTTTAAATATGCTATCCGGGTTGGTCATAAGTTTCCTTCAATGGTAATCACCAGGAAGATGAAATAAAAAGGAAAGAATAAAAGCTAGAGGAGGGAATTAAGATACTTAATATAGGACGAGTTCATGAAGACAAAAAGAACCTGGAAAAGGTAATACGAAATTCACAAGAAGGCAAAAGAAAGTGGCGGTATGTAAGTGGTGAATGTCACAAGAGGAAAAATATATCTACGAAATAAGTCTATTTTAAAAAGTAATAAAACTTACCAATTTCCTTCTTGAGTTGTTCTGAAACATATAATGGAAAAGCTCATGTAAATTTCAAGGAAAACCAATAAAGAATATAATATAAGAGGAAAAATATATCTAGGAAATAAATATTTTTAAAAAGTCATAAAACTTAGCATTTTCTTTTGCAAATTGTTCTGAGAAATATAATGGAAAAACTCGTGTCAATTTCAAGGAAAACCAATATAGAAAATAAAATAAGAGGAGAAATATATCTAGGAAAGAAATCTTTTAAAGAGTCACAAAACTTATCATTTTCTCTTGTGAGTTGTTCTGAGAAAATAATGGAAAAATCATGTCAATTTCAATGAATACCAGTATGCAAAATAAAATAAGAGGAAAAATATATCTAGGAAATAAATCTTTTTAAAAATATCATAACTTACCATTTTTTTTCTTGAGTTGTTCTGAAAAATATAATGGAAAACTCATGCAAATTTCAAGGAAAAACAAAACAGAATTTAAAATATGAGGAAAAATATAGCTAGCAAATAAATATTTTAAAAAGAGTCATAAATTTACCATTTCCTTTTGTGAATTGTTCTGAAAAATATAATGGAAAAATGCATGTCAATTTCAAGGAAAACCAATATTGAAAATAAAATAAGAGGAGAAATATATCTAGGAATTAAATCTTTTTAAAAATGTCATAAAATTCACCATTTTCCATCAAGAGTTGTTCTCAAACATATAATGAAAAACTCATGTCAATTTCAAGGAAAACTAATACAGGAGAAAAAAAGAGAAAAATATATCTAGGAAATAAATCGTTTTAAAAATGTCATAAAACATACCATTTTCTTTTGTGAGTTGTTCTGAAACATATAATGGAGAAACTCATGTCAATGTCAAGGAGAACCAATACAGAATATAAAATAAGAGGAAAAATATATCTAGGAAATTAATCTTTTAAAAAAAGTCACAGAACTTACCATTGTCTTTTGTAATTCGTTCTGAAAAATATAATGGAAAAACCAATGTCAATTTCAAGGAAAACCAATATAGAAAATAAAACGAGGAGAAATATATCTAGCAAATAAATCTTTTTAAAAAAGTCGTAAGACTTACCATTTTCTTTCTTGAGTTGTTCTGCAAAATATAATGGAACAACTCATGTCAATTTCAAGGAAAACTAAGTTAGAAAATAAAATAGGAGGAAAAATACACCTAGGATAAAGATCGTATTAAAAAAGTCACAACTCTTACCAATTTTCTTCTTGAGTTGTTCTGAAACATATAATGGAGAAACTCATGTCAATTTCAAGGAAAACCAATACAGAATATAAAATAAGAGGAAAAGTATATCTAGGAAATAAATCTTTTAAAGAGTCATAAAACAGCATTTTCGCCTGTGAGTTGTTCTGAGAAAATAATGGAAAAATCATGTCAATTTCAATGAACACTTATATACAAAAAAAATAAGAGGAGAAATATATCTAGAAAATAAATCTTTTGAAAAATGTCATAAAACTTACCAATTTCCTTCTTGAGTTGTTCTGAAACATATAATGGAGAAACTCATGTCAATTTCAAGGAAAACCAATATAGAAAATAAAATAAGAGGAGAAATATACCTAGGAAATTAATCTTTTAAAGAGTCATAAAACTTACCATTTTCTCCTGTGAGTTGTTCTGAGAAAATAATGGAAAAATCATGTCAATTTCAATGAACACTTATATACAAAAAAATAAGAGGAGAAATATATCTAGGAAATAAATCTTTTTGAAAAAGTCATAAAACTTACCATTTTCTTTTGTGCGTTGTTCTGAAAAATATAATGGAACAACTCATGTCAATATCAAGGAAAATTAATATAGAAAATAAAATAGGAGGAAAAATACACCTAGGATAAAGATCGTATTAAAAGAGTCACAATACTTACCAATTTCCTTCTTGAGTTGTTCTGAAACATATAATGGAGGAACTCATGTCAATTTCAAGGAAAACCAATACAGAATATAAAATAAGAGGAAAAAAATATATAGGAAATAAATCTTGTAAAAAAAGTCATAAAACTTACCATTGTCTTTTGTGAATTGTTCTGGAAAATATAATGGAAAAACCAATGTCAATTTCAAGGAAAACCAATATAGAAAATAAAACAAGGAGAAATATATCTAGGAAATAAATCTTTTTGAAAAAGTCATAAAACTTACCACGTTCTCTCCTGAGTTGTTCTGTGAAATATAATAGAAAAACTCATATGTCAATTTCAAGGAAAACCAATATAGAAAATAAAATAAGAGGAGAAATATACCTAGGAAATTAATCTTTTAAAGAGTCATAAAACTTACCATTTTCTCCTGTGAGTTGTTCTGAGAAAATAATGGAAAAATCATGTCAATTTCAATGAACACTTATATACAAAGTAAAATAAGAGGAGAAATATATCTAGGAAATAAATCTTTTTGAAAAAGCCGTAAAACTTACCTTTTTCTTTCGTGCGTTGTTCTGAAAAATATAATGGAACAACTCATGTCAATTTCAGGGAAAATTAATATAGAAAATAAAATAGGAGGAAAAATACACCTAGGATAAAGATCGTATTAAAAGAGTCACAAAACTTACCAATTTCCTTCTTGAGTTGTTCTGAAACATATAATGGAGAAACTCATGTCAATTTCAAGGAAAACCAATACAGAATATAAAATAAGAGGAAAAGTATATCTAAGAAATAAATCTTTTAAAAAGAGTCACAAAACTTAACTATTTTCTTTTGTGAATTGTTCTGAGAAATATAATGGAAAAACCAATGTCAATTTCAAGGAAAACCAATATAGAAAATAAAATAAGAGGAGAAATATACCTAGGAAATTAATCTTTTAAAGAGTCATAAAACTTACCATTTTCTCCTGTGAGTTGTTCTGAGAAAATAATGGAAAAATCATGTCAATTTCAATGAACACTTATATACAAAAAAAATAAGAGGAGAAATATATCTAGGAAATAAATCTTTTTGAAAAAGTCATAAAACTTACCATTTTCTTTCGTGCGTTGTTCTGAAAAATATAATGGAACAACTCATGTCAATTTCAAGGAAAACTATTATAGAAGATAAAATAGGAGGAAAAATACACCTAGGATAAAGATTGTATTAAAAAAGTCACAACTCTTACCAATTTCCTTCTTGAGTTGTTCTGAAACATAATGGAGAAACTCATGTCAATTTCAAGGGAAACCAAGACAGAATATAAAATAAGAGGAAAAGTATATCTAAGAAATAAATCTTTTAAAAAGAGTCACAAAACTTATCATTTTCTTTTGTGAATTGTTCTGAGAAATATAATGGAGAAACTCATGTCAATTTCAAGGAAAACCAATACAGAATATAAAATAAGAGGAAAAGTATACCTAAGAAATAAATCTTTTAAAAAGTGTCACAAAAGTTACCATTTTCTTTTGTGAATTGTTCTGAGAAATATAATGGAGAAACTCATGTCAATTTCAAGGAAAACCAATACAGAATGTAAAATAAGAGGAAAAGTATACCTAAGAAATAAATCTTTTAAAAAGAGTCACAAAAGTTACCATTTTCTTTTGTGAATTGTTCTGAGAAATATAATAGAAAAACTCATATGTCAATTTCAAGGAAAACCAATATAGAAAATAAAATAAGAGGAGAAATATACCTAGGAAATTAATCTTTTAAAGAGTCATAAAACTTACCATTTTCTCCTGTGAGTTGTTCTGAGAAAATAATGGAAAAATCATGTCAATTTCAATGAACACTTATATACAAAAAAATAAGAGGAGAAATATATCTAGGAAATAAATCTTTTCGAAAAAGTCATAAAACTTACCATTTTCTTTCGTGCGTTGTTCTGAAAAATATAATGGAACAACTCATGTCAATTTCAGGGAAAATTAATATAGAAAATAAAATAGGAGGAAAAATACACCTAGGATAAAGATCGTATTAAAAGAGTCACAATACTTACCAATTTCCTTCTTGAGTTGTTCTGAAACATATAATGGAGGAACTCATGTCAATTTCAAGGAAAACCAATACAGAATATAAAATAAGAGGAAAAAAATATATAGGAAATAAATCTTGTAAAAAAAGTCATAAAACTTACCATTGTCTTTTGTGAATTGTTCTGGAAAATATAATGGAAAAACCAATGTCAATTTCAAGGAAAACCAATATAGAAAATAAAACAAGGAGAAATATATCTAGGAAATAAATCTTTTTGAAAAAGTCATAAAACTTACCACGTTCTCTCCTGAGTTGTTCTGTGAAATATAATAGAAAAACTCATATGTCAATTTCAAGGAAAACCAATATAGAAAATAAAATAAGAGGAGAAATATACCTAGGAAATTAATCTTTTAAAGAGTCATAAAACTTACCATTTTCTCCTGTGAGTTGTTCCGAGAAAATAATGGAAAAATCATGTCAATTTCAATGAACACTTATATACAGAAAAATAAGAGGAGAAATATATCTAGGAAATAAATCTTTTTGAAAATGTCATAAAACTTACCATTTTCTTTCGTGCGTTGTTCTGAAAAATATAATGGAACAACTCATGTCAATTTCAAGGAAAATTAATATAGAAAATAAAATAGGAGGAAAAATACACCTAGGATAAAGATCGTATTAAAAGAGTCACAATACTTACCAATTTCCTTCTTGAGTTGTTCTGAAACATATAATGGAGGAACTCATGTCAATTTCAAGGAAAACCAATACAGAATATAAAATAAGAGGAAAAAAATATATAGGAAATAAATCTTGTAAAAAAAGTCATAAAACTTACCATTGTCTTTTGTGAATTGTTCTGGAAAATATAATGGAAAAACCAATGTCAATTTCAAGGAAAACCAATATAGAAAATAAAACAAGGAGAAATATATCTAGGAAATAAATCTTTTTGAAAAAGTCATAAAACTTACCACGTTCTCTCCTGAGTTGTTCTGTGAAATATAATAGAAAAACTCATATGTCAATTTCAAGGAAAACCAATATAGAAAATAAAATAAGAGGAGAAATATACCTAGGAAATTAATCTTTTAAAGAGTCATAAAACTTACCATTTTCTCCTGTGAGTTGTTCTGAGAAAATAATGGAAAAATCATGTCAATTTCAGTGAACACTTATATACAAAGTAAAATGAGAGGAGAAATATATCTAGGAAATAAATCTTTTTGAAAAAGCCGTAAAACTTGCCGTTTTCTTTCGTGCGTTGTTCTGAAAAATATAATGGAACAACTCATGTCAATTTCAAGGAAAATTAATATAGAAAATAAAATAGGAGGAAAAATACACCTAGGATAAAGATCGTATTAAAAGAGTCACAATACTTACCAATTTCCTTCTTGAGTTGTTCTGAAACATATAATGGAGGAACTCATGTCAATTTCAAGGAAAACCAATACAGAATATAAAATAAGAGGAAAAAAATATATAGGAAATAAATCTTGTAAAAAAAGTCATAAAACTTACCATTGTCTTTTGTGAATTGTTCTGGAAAATATAATGGAAAAACCAATGTCAATTTCAAGGAAAACCAATATAGAAAATAAAACAAGGAGAAATATATCTAGGAAATAAATCTTTTTGAAAAAGTCATAAAACTTACCACGTTCTCTCCTGAGTTGTTCTGTGAAATATAATAGAAAAACTCATATGTCAATTTCAAGGAAAACCAATATAGAAAATAAAATAAGAGGAGAAATATACCTAGGAAATTAATCTTTTAAAGAGTCATAAAACTTACCATTTTCTCCTGTGAGTTGTTCTGAGAAAATAATGGAAAAATCATGTCAATTTCAATGAACACTTATATACAAAGTAAAATAAGAGGAGAAATATATCTAGGAAATAAATCTTTTTGAAAAAGCCGTAAAACTTACCTTTTTCTTTCGTGCGTTGTTCTGAAAAATATAATGGAACAACTCATGTCAATTTCAGGGAAAATTAATATAGAAAATAAAATAGGAGGAAAAATACACCTAGGATAAAGATCGTATTAAAAGAGTCACAAAACTTACCAATTTCCTTCTTGAGTTGTTCTGAAACATATAATGGAGAAACTCATGTCAATTTCAAGGAAAACCAATACAGAATATAAAATAAGAGGAAAAGTATATCTAAGAAATAAATCTTTTAAAAAGAGTCACAAAACTTAACTATTTTCTTTTGTGAATTGTTCTGAGAAATATAATGGAAAAACCAATGTCAATTTCAAGGAAAACCAATATAGAAAATAAAATAAGAGGAGAAATATACCTAGGAAATTAATCTTTTAAAGAGTCATAAAACTTACCATTTTCTCCTGTGAGTTGTTCTGAGAAAATAATGGAAAAATCATGTCAATTTCAATGAACACTTATATACAAAAAAAATAAGAGGAGAAATATATCTAGGAAATAAATCTTTTTGAAAAAGTCATAAAACTTACCATTTTCTTTCGTGCGTTGTTCTGAAAAATATAATGGAACAACTCATGTCAATTTCAAGGAAAACTATTATAGAAGATAAAATAGGAGGAAAAATACACCTAGGATAAAGATTGTATTAAAAAAGTCACAACTCTTACCAATTTCCTTCTTGAGTTGTTCTGAAACATAATGGAGAAACTCATGTCAATTTCAAGGGAAACCAAGACAGAATATAAAATAAGAGGAAAAGTATATCTAAGAAATAAATCTTTTAAAAAGAGTCACAAAACTTATCATTTTCTTTTGTGAATTGTTCTGAGAAATATAATGGAGAAACTCATGTCAATTTCAAGGAAAACCAATACAGAATATAAAATAAGAGGAAAAGTATACCTAAGAAATAAATCTTTTAAAAAGTGTCACAAAAGTTACCATTTTCTTTTGTGAATTGTTCTGAGAAATATAATGGAGAAACTCATGTCAATTTCAAGGAAAACCAATACAGAATGTAAAATAAGAGGAAAAGTATACCTAAGAAATAAATCTTTTAAAAAGAGTCACAAAAGTTACCATTTTCTTTTGTGAATTGTTCTGAGAAATATAATAGAAAAACTCATATGTCAATTTCAAGGAAAACCAATATAGAAAATAAAATAAGAGGAGAAATATACCTAGGAAATTAATCTTTTAAAGAGTCATAAAACTTACCATTTTCTCCTGTGAGTTGTTCTGAGAAAATAATGGAAAAATCATGTCAATTTCAATGAACACTTATATACAAAAAAATAAGAGGAGAAATATATCTAGGAAATAAATCTTTTCGAAAAAGTCATAAAACTTACCATTTTCTTTCGTGCGTTGTTCTGAAAAATATAATGGAACAACTCATGTCAATTTCAGGGAAAATTAATATAGAAAATAAAATAGGAGGAAAAATACACCTAGGATAAAGATCGTATTAAAAGAGTCACAATACTTACCAATTTCCTTCTTGAGTTGTTCTGAAACATATAATGGAGGAACTCATGTCAATTTCAAGGAAAACCAATACAGAATATAAAATAAGAGGAAAAAAATATATAGGAAATAAATCTTGTAAAAAAAGTCATAAAACTTACCATTGTCTTTTGTGAATTGTTCTGGAAAATATAATGGAAAAACCAATGTCAATTTCAAGGAAAACCAATATAGAAAATAAAACAAGGAGAAATATATCTAGGAAATAAATCTTTTTGAAAAAGTCATAAAACTTACCACGTTCTCTCCTGAGTTGTTCTGTGAAATATAATAGAAAAACTCATATGTCAATTTCAAGGAAAACCAATATAGAAAATAAAATAAGAGGAGAAATATACCTAGGAAATTAATCTTTTAAAGAGTCATAAAACTTACCATTTTCTCCTGTGAGTTGTTCCGAGAAAATAATGGAAAAATCATGTCAATTTCAATGAACACTTATATACAGAAAAATAAGAGGAGAAATATATCTAGGAAATAAATCTTTTTGAAAATGTCATAAAACTTACCATTTTCTTTCGTGCGTTGTTCTGAAAAATATAATGGAACAACTCATGTCAATTTCAAGGAAAATTAATATAGAAAATAAAATAGGAGGAAAAATACACCTAGGATAAAGATCGTATTAAAAGAGTCACAAAACTTACCAATTTCCTTCTTGAGTTGTTCTGAAACATATAATGGAGGAACTCATGTCAATTTCAAGGAAAACCAATACAGAATATAAAATAAGAGGAAAAAAATATATAGGAAATAAATCTTGTAAAAAAAGTCATAAAACTTACCATTGTCTTTTGTGAATTGTTCTGGAAAATATAATGGAAAAACCAATGTCAATTTCAAGGAAAACCAATATAGAAAATAAAACAAGGAGAAATATATCTAGGAAATAAATCTTTTTGAAAAAGTCATAAAACTTACCACGTTCTCTCCTGAGTTGTTCTGTGAAATATAATAGAAAAACTCATATGTCAATTTCAAGGAAAACCAATATAGAAAATAAAATAAGAGGAGAAATATACCTAGGAAATTAATCTTTTAAAGAGTCATAAAACTTACCATTTTCTCCTGTGAGTTGTTCTGAGAAAATAATGGAAAAATCATGTCAATTTCAGTGAACACTTATATACAAAGTAAAATGAGAGGAGAAATATATCTAGGAAATAAATCTTTTTGAAAAAGCCGTAAAACTTGCCGTTTTCTTTCGTGCGTTGTTTTGAAAAATATAATGGAACAACTCATGTCAATTTCAAGGAAAATTAATATAGAAAATAAAATAGGAGGAAAAATACACCTAGGATAAAGATCGTATTAAAAAAGTCACAATACTTACCAATTTCCTTCTTGAGTTGTTCTGAAACATATAATGGAGAAACTCATGTCAATTTCAAGGGAAACCAAGACAGAATATAAAATAAGAGGAAAAGTATATCTAAGAAATAAATCTTTTAAAAAAAGTCATAAAACTTACCATTGTCTTTTGTGAATTGTTCTGGAAAATATAATGGAAAAACCAATGTCAATTTCAAGGAAAACCAATATAGAAAATAAAACAAGGAGAAATATATCTAGGAAATAAATCTTTTTGAAAAAGTCATAAAACTTACCACGTTCTCTCCTGAGTTGTTCTGTGAAATATAATAGAAAAACTCATATGTCAATTTCAAGGAAAACCAATATAGAAAATAAAATAAGAGGAGAAATATACCTAGGAAATTAATCTTTTAAAGAGTCATAAAACTTACCATTTTCTCCTGTGAGTTGTTCCGAGAAAATAATGGAAAAATCATGTCAATTTCAATGAACACTTATATACAGAAAAATAAGAGGAGAAATATATCTAGGAAATAAATCTTTTTGAAAATGTCATAAAACTTACCATTTTCTTTCGTGCGTTGTTCTGAAAAATATAATGGAACAACTCATGTCAATTTCAAGGAAAATTAATATAGAAAATAAAATAGGAGGAAAAATACACCTAGGATAAAGATCGTATTAAAAGAGTCACAAAACTTACCAATTTCCTTCTTGAGTTGTTCTGAAACATATAATGGAGGAACTCATGTCAATTTCAAGGAAAACCAATACAGAATATAAAATAAGAGGAAAAAAATATATAGGAAATAAATCTTGTAAAAAAAGTCATAAAACTTACCATTGTCTTTTGTGAATTGTTCTGGAAAATATAATGGAAAAACCAATGTCAATTTCAAGGAAAACCAATATAGAAAATAAAACAAGGAGAAATATATCTAGGAAATAAATCTTTTTGAAAAAGTCATAAAACTTACCACGTTCTCTCCTGAGTTGTTCTGTGAAATATAATAGAAAAACTCATATGTCAATTTCAAGGAAAACCAATATAGAAAATAAAATAAGAGGAGAAATATACCTAGGAAATTAATCTTTTAAAGAGTCATAAAACTTACCATTTTCTCCTGTGAGTTGTTCTGAGAAAATAATGGAAAAATCATGTCAATTTCAGTGAACACTTATATACAAAGTAAAATGAGAGGAGAAATATATCTAGGAAATAAATCTTTTTGAAAAAGCCGTAAAACTTGCCGTTTTCTTTCGTGCGTTGTTTTGAAAAATATAATGGAACAACTCATGTCAATTTCAAGGAAAATTAATATAGAAAATAAAATAGGAGGAAAAATACACCTAGGATAAAGATCGTATTAAAAAAGTCACAATACTTACCAATTTCCTTCTTGAGTTGTTCTGAAACATATAATGGAGAAACTCATGTCAATTTCAAGGGAAACCAAGACAGAATATAAAATAAGAGGAAAAGTATATCTAAGAAATAAATCTTTTAAAAAGAGTCACAAAACTTAACCATTTTCTTTTGTGAATTGTTCTGAGAAATATAATGGTAAAGTGCATGTCAATTTCAAGGAAAACCAATACAGAAAATAAAATAAGAGGAGAAATATATCTAGGAAATAAATCTTTTTTAAAAAGTCAAAAAACTTACCATATTCCGTCTTGAGTTTTTCTGAAACAAATAATGGAAAAAGTCATGTAAAGTTCAAGGAAAACCAACACAGACTATAAAATAAGAGAAAAAATATCTAGGAAATAAATCTTTTAAAAAAGTCACGAAATGTACCATTTCCCTTGGTGCATTGTTCTGAAAAATATAATGGAAAAACTCATGTCAATTTCACGGAAAACCAATATGGAAAATAAAATAAGAGGAGAAATATATCTAGGAAATAAATCTTTTAAAGAGCCACAAAACTTACCATTGTCTTTTGTGAATTGTTCTGAAAAGTATGGAAAAACCAATGTCAATTTCAAGGAAAACCAATAAAGAAATAAAATCATAGGAGAAATATATCTAGGAAATAAATCTTTTGAAAAATGCCATAAAACTTACCATTTTGTTTCTTGGGTTCTTCTGAAAAATATAACGGAAAATCTTGTGTAAAGTTCAAGGAAAACAAAAGAGAATTTAAAATACGAGGAAAAATATATCTAGGAAATAAATCTTTTAAAAAGAATCATAAATTTACCATTTTCTTTTGTGAATTGTTCTGAAAAATATAATGGAAAAATGCATGTCAATTTCAAGGAAAACCAATATTGAAAATAAAATAAGAGGAGAAATATATCTAGGAAAGAAATCTTTTAAAAAGAGTCATAAAATTACCATTTTCTCTCATGGGTTGTGCTGAAAAATATAATGGAAAAACTCACATCAATTTCAAGGAAAACCAATATGGGATACAAAATAAGCAGAAAAAATTAATCTAAGAAGTAAATCTTTTTTAAAAAGTCATAAAACTTACCATTGTCTCTCCTGAGTTGTCCTGAAAAAATAATAGAAAAATCATGTCAATTTCAAGGAAAACTAATAAAGAGAATAAAATAAGAGCAAAAATATATCTAGGAAGTAAATCTTTATAAAAAAATCATAAAACTTACCATATTCTTTTGTGAATTGTTCTGAAATTATAATGGAAAAACTCATGTAAATTTCAAAGAAAACCGATACAGAGTATAAAATAAGAGCAAAAATATAGCTAGGAAATAAATCTTTTAAAAAAATTCATAAAACTTACCTTTTTCTTTTGTGAATTGTTCTGAGAAATGTAATGGAAAATCTCATGTCAATTTCAAGGAAAACCAATACAGAAAATAAAATAAAAGGAAAAATATATCTAGGAAATAAATCTTTTTTAAAAAAGTGATAAAACTTACCATGTTCCTTCTTGAGTTGTTCTGAAAAATATAATGGAAAAACTCATGTAAATTGCAAGGAAAAACAATATAATTTATGAAAGTGAAATTAAAATTCCCCTGATCAGTGAATAGATAAGATATATGTAATTAGAAAAAACCAAAGAAACAAAAAGTCCTGAAAAATACCAAGGACACAATATTTTTATCTTGGGAAGAATGGAAGATTTGTTCTTGCAGAGAAAAAAATCTTACCTGATATTTTGGTATGCAATGAATATTGCTCACCATGAAGCCATCAGAACCCGAGAGGAGATTCAGAATGGAGAAAAACAGTATACTGGCCCAGTATTTATGATGCATATCAAAGGAATAATTTCAGTGAGCCCAGACACTTGTATCTTACCAGACATAGAAAGGCATTAACATCATGAACTTGAGATGCCTGTTTTGTTTCTTTTTTTAAATTATTCTCAGAGGTAATCTTGATGTGTTCCTACTACAGTTCACCCCAGTAAAAACTCCAAGATATCTTGAATCCTTTCTTACCTCTCTGGAAGAGTTCCTCCGAACTCTCTGAGATCCTGTCTCCCAGGTTGTAGTCCTGAGTAGGGTCCCCAGATAAAACATAGCTTGAAACTTTTAGCTTGTGCATTTGTTTTTCAGTAAAAAATTTTGGTTTGGTGACCAACAAAGGAACCAAAAACATACTTCTACCCTTCACCTGAACTCCATGACATCTCAAAACTTATTATTGGACACTTCATTGCACTCCAGAGAGAAGAAACCCAGGTCCACCCACCAGAACACCGACACAACTTCCCTAACCAGAAAACCTTCACAAGTCACCTGTCCAATTCCACCCACAGCAGGGAACCTCCACAACAAAGAAAAACCACCAACTGCCAGGAAGGCCACACCAAACACAGCAATATAAACAAGATGAAAAGGCAGAGAAATACCCAGCAGGTAAAGGAACAGGATACATGCCCACCAAACCAAACAAAAGAGGAAGAGATAGGGAATCTACCTGATAAAGAATTTCAAATACTGATAGCGAAAATGATCCAAAATCTTGAAAGGTAATTGGAGTTACAGATATATAGCCTGGAGACAAGGATTGAGAAGATGCAGGAAAGGTTTAACAAAAACCAAGGTGAAATAAAAAAGAGTCAATATATAATGAATAATACAATAAATGAGATAAAAAATGCTCTGGAGGGAACCAACAGTAGAATAATGGAGGCAGAAGATAGGATAAGGAGGTAGAAGATAGAATGGTAGAAATAAATGAAACAGAGAGGGAAAAAGAAAAAAGAATTAAAAGAAATGAGGACCACCTCAGAGACCTCTGGGACAATGTTAAATGCCCCAACATTACAATCATAGGAGTCCTAGTAGAGGACAAAGAGACCATGAGAAAATATTTGAGGAGATAATAGTTGAAAGCTTCCCTAAAATGGGGAAGGAAATAATCACCCAAGTCCAAGAAACCCAGAGAGTCCCAAACAGGATAAACCCAAGGTGAAACACCCCAAGATACATATTAATCAAATTCACAAAGATCAAACACAAAGAGCAAACATTAAAAGCAGCAAGGGAGAAACAACAAATAACACACAAGGGGATGCCCATGAGGATAATAGCTGATGTTTCAACAGAAACTCTTCAGGCCAGAAACGAATGGCAGGACATACTTAAAGTGATGAAGGAAAATAACCTACAGCATAGATTACTGTACCCAGCAAGGATCACATTCAAATATGGAGGAGAAATCAAAAGCTTTACAGACAGGCGAAAGCTGAGAGAATTCAGCACCACGAAACCAGCTATCCAACAGATCCTAAAGGATCTTCTCTAGACAGGAAACACAGAAAGGGTGTATAAACTCAAACCCAAAACAATAAAGAAAATGGCAACAGGATCATACTGATCAATAATTACCTTAAATGTAAATGGGCTGAATGGCCCAACCAAAATACAAAGACCTGCTGAATGGATACAAAAACAAGACCCGTATATATGCTGTCTACAAGAGACCCACCTCAAAACAAGGGATGCATACAGACTGAAAGTGAAGGGCTGGAAAAATATATGGAGACCAAATAGAGACCAAAAGAAAGCAGGAGTAGCAATACTCATATCAGATAAAATAGACTTTAAAACAAAGGCTGTGAAAAGAGACAAAGAAGGACACTACATCATGATCAAAGGATCAATCCAAGAAGAAGATATAAGAATCATAAATATACATGTACCCAAGATAGAAGCACAACATTATGTAAGACAAATGCTAACAAGTATGAAAGGGGAAATTAATAATGACACAACAGTAGTGGGAGTCTTTAATACTCAACTCACACTTATGGATAGATCAACTAAACAGACAATTAACAAGAAAACACAAACTTGAAATGATACAGTATACCAGTTAGACCTAATTGATATCTATAGGACATTTCACTGCAAAACAATGAATTTCACCTTTTTCTCAAGTGCACACGGAACCTTCTCCAGGATAGATCACATCCTGGGTCATAAATCTAGCCTTGATAAATTAAAAAAAATTGAAATCATTCCAAATATCTTTTCTGACCACAATGCAGTAAGATTAGATGTCAATTACAGGAGAAAAACTATTAAAAATTCCAACATATGGAGGCTGAACAACACATTGCTGAATAACCAGCAAATCATAGAAGAAATCAAAAAAGAAATAAAAATATGCATAGAAATGAATGAAAATGAAAACACAAGCAAAACCTATGGGACACTATAAAAGCAGTGCTAAGGGGGAGGTGCATAGCTATAAAGGCTTACCTCAAGAAACAAGAAAAAAGTCAAATAAATAACCTAACTCTACACCCAAAGCAACAGGAAAAGGAAGAAATGAAGAACCCCGGGGTTAGTAGAAGGAAAGAAATCTTTAAAATTAGGGCAGAAATAAATGCAAAAGAAGCAAAAGAGACCATAGAAAAAATCAACAAAACCAGAAGCTTGTTTTTTGAGAACGTAAATAAAATTGACAAGCCATTAGCCAGACTCATCAAGAAATAAAGAGATATTTTCTTAGATCAGTTTCCTAAGACAAATAAATAAGGATTTTAACAATAAGTATGTACCATTAAGAGCACAGTTGTTTAGTTGCTAAGTCGTGTCTGACTCTTTTGTGATCCCATGGACTGTAGCCCACTAGTCTCCTCTGCCCATGAGATTTTCCAGGCAAGACTACTGAAGTGTGTTGCCATTTCCTTCTGCATGGGATCGTCTCAACCCAGGGATCGAACACATTTCTCCTAATTGGTAGTTGGATTCTTTCATGCTGAATCACAAGAGGAGCTCCAGAAGGAAATAAAAGTAAAAATAAACAAATAGATGCATGGATGCTCAGTTGCTCAGTCATGCCTGACTCTTTGTGACCTCATAGGCTATAGCCTGCCAGGCTCCTCTTTTCATAGGATTACCCCAGCAAGAATACTGGCGTGGGTTGCCATTTCCTCCTCCAAGGGATCTTCCTGACCCAGGGATCCAACCCTCATCTCCCTAATCAAAATTATAAGCTTTTGCACAGCAAAGGAAACTGTAAACAAGATGAAAAGACAACCTACAGACTGGGAGAAAATATTTGCAACTGATGCAACCTACAAGGGCTTAATTTTCCAAATATACAAACAACTCATACTGTTGAATATTTGAAAAAAACAAACAATATAATCAAATTCCTAATTTACACTCTATTACAAACGTATGTCTCTTCTATATATCTGTCAAATATCAGTAGTCATCTAGCAGTTGACCTTATACACATGAAATTCATTCTCTGACATTTTTATTTCTAATAGATGCACTAAATTATGACGGTTTAAAAAAATCATCTATAGTGCTAATAGGTGTCAGAATAGTGGTTCTTTGTGGATAAGGGTGTTGTAATTGGGAGGTGCAAGAAGGAGGCCTTTTGTGTGTGTTGATGTTTATTCCTGATCTCATTGTTGGTGACACAGGTGTTCGTTTTGTGACAAACCAATAATATGCACACTTATGATTGTTGGACACTACTGTCTCTTGATCTCAGATATACATTCTCCAGAATTATAAGACAACTAATTTCTGTTACTTAACCTATCTAATTTGTTATGGAAGCTTTAGCAAACTGGTAAGCAAATCTTCATAAATAAGCTCTGAAAGGAGGAAGATGTGCTCAGTTGTGTCTGACTCGTTGCGACCTCAGGGACTGTAGCCTGACAGACTCCTCTGTCCATGGAATTCTCTAGGCAAGGCTACTGGAGGGGGTTGCCATTCCCTTCTCCAGGAGATCCTCCCACCCCAGGGATCGAACCCCGGCCTCCTGTGTCTCCTACATTGGCACACAGATTCTTTATCACTAGCACCAAGTTATAGTTTATAACATTATCTTATTTTTATGCTTAAGTAATTTAATTATTTCTATTGGGGGGATTAATATTTCAATCTTACCTGAGTGTCCTCGGTGAAAACCTGAAAGGGAAGGGAATCTTTCATTAGGCCTCTTAGACTGATGGGGAATAGAGAGCAGAAGCAAAATATTAAATCAATGTTATAAAAAGTCAAAATGTTATAGTTTTCTTTTATATGATTCTATAGTTGTTTAATAATTTTCAGAAAAGCTATTTTTAGTCATTATCATGTGTGTAAAGCTTTTAAATCCTACTGTTTTCAATTCTTTTAGCTATTCAAAAATATATTCATTAATAGTTATATTATGTAAGGCTTGATATTTTATGGGCCTTGGCCAAATTTACATGAAATTTAATTAGAATATCCTATAAACTTGAGAAAAGAATTATTATGGAATAAATGAGATTTATAAGTATGAATGCAAGGTTCTCATAAAAAATTTAGTTAACCTTATATGACAATATATGAGGAAATTTTACATCTTGAACAAGTAAGTTTTGATCAGAATAAGAATAATTTAAAAATGAGAAAATATGATAAGGTATATTTCCAAAATAATTTCTTCCTCATTATTTAGTACCAAAGCCTCAGGTTTTTTTCCCATATCATTTCTTCACAAATTTATTTTCTTTGTTTAAAAATTATATAAAATCCTGCTTTGATGATTTCTTAGTTTTTACATCTATGAGACCTCTGTATGGACAAAATTAATTTATTTATCCTGCTAACCTACCTGTGTCAACTTAATTATTAGACCAACTAAAAGTCAAAAGGAGAGTGAGGGAATTTGTTTCCTTCCCCGAGAATCTCTTTTTTTTCCAAATAACGCAGGACAAAATTGATATTACTCTTTCCTTATTTTCATTTTCCCAATCATTTTATTGGGCTTTGTCATAATTTATTTCATTGCAGTTTTTATATCTTACCCCGTTCTTTGTTTCTTTTTATGCAACAGAAAAATGGAATTATCATTATTATTATGAAAATTATTCCAGTTACTCCAGTTTCAATTAAAGTTGTATCTTTCCATGAAAATTTTTCTGAAAAAAAAAAAAAAAGACATGTGCAGTTAGATTCAATATTCATTTTTTGCCCCCTTTCATCCCCAAAGAATCCACTTTCATTTTTCTTCTCCCGTCTGGAGGAACTTAAGAGTTGTCTCTTTGTTCGAAAAAACAAAAACATGTTTTTTAACATCAGCTGTGTTTGGCCAATGAATGGTTGGTTAATTTAATTTAGCCATAGAGGACTAAATTAGGAAAGAATACTTGCAGAGACTATTTATGGCACCCAATCAAAACAGCGAAAGGAAATATAATTTAAAATTTGCAGAGAGTAAAGCACAAAAACTACAAAACATTTCCATATACTGTTGAGAATGATGCAGAAGTATATTTTGTGATAGAAAGAATAACGGTCTTTTAAAAATTCCCAAATACTAATTAATCCTTGTATTCTGAGAGTTTGTTATCTTACATAGCAAAAGGGCCTCTGCAAATGTGATTAAGCTAAAGACATCCAGATGGGGAGGCTATCTTTGATTCTGTTGGTGGGTCAAATGCAATCACAAGGATCAAGTGAAAGATGGAGGTGGAATGTCCGAATCAGAGGAGGTGTGAAGAAGAAAGAAGGCAATGTGTGGAAGAAAGGTACACTTAAAAATTGTGTAGGCTTCAAACTGAGAGACAAATTTGAATATATTTATATGCCTTCTCAGGTGAGACAGTGGTAAGGAATCAGCTGCCAATGCAGGAGACATGAGTTAGATCCCTGGGCCAGGAAGATTCCCGGGAGTAGGAAATGGTAACCCACTCCAGTATTCTTGCCTGGAAAATTCCAGGGACAGAGGAGCCTGGCAGGCTACAGTCCATGGGGACACAGAGAGTTGGACATGATTGAGCACATGCAAGCTTCAATCTGAGAGAGAAATTTTTCCAGGTGCCTCTAGTGGTAAAGAACCTGCCTGCCAATGCAGGAGACATAAGAGACATGGGTTTGAACCAAGGGTGGGGAAGATCCCCTGAAGGAGGAGATGGCAACCCACTCCAGTATTCTTGCCTGGAGAATCCCATGGACAGAGGAGCCTGGCGGGCTACAGTCCATGGGGTCTCAAACAGTCAGACATGACTGAAGTGACTTAGCAATATGCCTAGGATCATAATGTGCCTAGGATAATGTCTTCTTAAATTTTTTCATTAATACTTTGTAGTTTTCTGTATATAGATATTTTATCTCCTTGGTTAAATATATAGGACTGTTTTCTTGATTTCGTCTTTCGATATTTTGCTGTTATTGTAAATAAATGATTTTTGTGGCTTTCTATCTTGAAAATTTATATAATTTGTTTATGAGTCCTAGAAGATTTCGTGTGAAGTCTATGGTTTTCTACATGTAGAATATGCAATTTAGGAATAGAAATAATTTTACTTTTCCATTGTGACTTGGATAGCTTTACCTTTTTCATGTATAATTGCTCTTGCTGGTACCTTCATTACTATGCTGAATAAAAGGGAGAGAGTGGGCATGCTTGCCTTTTTAGGATCTTTAAGAGAAGCTTTTCCCTCTTAATTATAATGCTAGCTGTGGGCTCTTCACATATGGCCTTTATTGTGTTTAGTTCCTTCTATCTCTATTTTGTTTGGAATTTTTCTTTTTTTAAAAGTCTGAATGGAAGTGGAATTTTGTTAAATGCTTTTTCTGCATCAATTGAGATGATCTTTTTGTTTTAAATATTGCATTCTGTTACATTGTATCACATTGATTGATCTGTATATGTAGAACCAACCTTGTATCCCAGGGGTAAATCCCATTTGGTCATAGTGTATAATTTTTTGATGTGCTAGCATTTGACTGAGGATTATTACATCTATGTCTAAGCAGTACTAAGAGGGAAGTTTATAGTTATAAAAGAAAGTGAAAGTGTTAGTTGCTCAGTCATGTCCAAGTCTTTGCAACCCCATAGATTGTAGCCCGTCAGGCTCTTCTTGTCCTTGGGATTCTCAAGGCACTGATACTGGAGTGGGTTTTTGTTCCCTTCTCCAGGGGATCTTCCTGACCCAGGGATCAAACCCTGGTCATCTGCCTTGCAGGCAGATAAAATGGAAAGAAAATGATAGTGTTAGTCACTCAGTCAATAGTTTAAAAAGACTACACTAAAAATATCTCCAAAATTTAAAATAAAAAACAAATAAATTTAATGGTATACCTCAAGGAACTATGGAGAAGGAAATGGCAACCCACTCCAGTGTTCTTGCCTGGAGAATCTCATGGACAGAGGAGCCTGGTGGGCCACAGTCCATGGGGTCACAAAGAGTCTGATATGACTGAAGTGACTTAGCACAGCAAGGAAGTATAAAAAGAATAAACTAAACTCAAAGTTAGCAAAAGGAAGGAAATAGTAAGGTTCAGAGCAGAAAACAAGAACAATGAAAAAAATTAACAAAACAACGAGTGAGTTTTTAAATAAAGATAAAATTTGCAAGCACTTAGCCAGACCCTGATAGCTCAGTTGGTAAAGAATCCGTCTGCAATGCAGGAGACCCTAGTTTGATTCTTGGGTTGGGAATATCCCCTGGAGAAGGGATAGGCTTCCCATACAGTGTTCTTGGGCTTCTTTGTGGCTCAGCTGGTAAAGAATCCACCTGCAATGTGGGAAACCTGGGTTGGATCCCTTGGTTGGGAAGATCCCCTGGAGAAGGGAAAGGCTAACTCCCATAATCTGGCCTGGAGAATTCCCTTGGGTCACAAAGAGTCAGACACGACAGAGTCACTTTCACTGGCACTTTCTTTCACTTAGTTAGACAAAGAAATTAAAAAAAGACTCCAATAAATAAAAAATGAGTGAGGAGACATTAAACATGATGTCTGAGAAATTTTTAAAAAAGGATACTAAGGCCTGTTCCTCCTCTGTATATTTTCTTTGGAAAAAATGTCTTCTATTCAGTTCTTCTGCCCTTTCATAAATCAGTTTTTTTTTTTCTATTGAGTTATATGAACTGCTTATATAGTTTGAATATTAACCCATTTTGGTCATTTGCAAAAATATTTGCAAATATTTTCTTCCATTCAGTAGGTTGTCTTTGTTTATTTTTCTTTTGTTTCCCTTGCTTGAGGAGAAAGTTCTAAAAAAATATTGCTAAGACATGTCAAAGAGTGTACTGTCTACGTATTCTTCTGGAGTTTTATGGTTTCTGATCTTACATTAAGGTCTTTAATCTGTTTTGAATTTATTTTGTATATAGTGTGAGAAAATGTTCTAATTTCATTCCTTCATATGCAGTTGTCCAGTTTTCCCAGCACCAAACTTTCAGCTATAAGATGAATAATTGCTAAATAATAAACAACATGACAGAGGTAATTAACAGTGCTTTACATTATAGATGAACATTGTTAAGGGAATAAATCTTAAGATGTCTCATCACAAGAAAATTTTTTCTATTTTATGAATATGTATTTATATGAGATGAGGATGTTCATTAAAATTCTTGTGATAATCATTTCATGATAAATGAAAGGCAAAGATGCCTTATGCCTTAAACTTATATAGTTCTTTTACATCTTAAACTTGAAAGAAAAAAATTACTGTGTATTTAAAAAAGAATTTGTACAGATTAGTCCTAATTCTGCCTGAGTAATACCCTCAGTTGACTATTGATCAAGCTAGATGCCCATTATGTATTTGAAAGTAAAATAATTGCTACATTTCACAAAGCTTTCCTTTCCCTAAATCTTTTATTTATTTATTCATTCTTTCTCCATTAAAGTTTGTGAACCCTGCATATTCTGGAAAATATAATATGTCTTTAGCATTGTTGATCCCAGAGTTAATACAGATTTTATGTGACCACTGAATCATGAAATGTTAGAGTGAGTTTATCAGATATGGGCCATGGAAATTACTTTCTTCAGATACATTAAAACACTGTTCACATCTTTTCTTGGCACCATTCAGAAGCCTAGTGTTATAAATATTCAGATCTATGACTTCACTCATTTTTTAAACTTACCATTTCCTCCAGGCTTCTGAGAGATGCCTTGGTAAAACAAAGCTGGCATGATGATTAGAAGAGCAGTTGAGTTGATACTGAATAATTTAATCAAAATGTAAGATGTGAAAAATGGAATCCCAGCGATCTCTTAGTTGGCTCCTATATAGAAAACAGTGTTTTTCTTTGCTTCTTTCCTGTAAACAAACAAAAATAATGACTCAGGTCTGTTTTCCTCAGGAAAACAGAACCCCATCATTCCCTGGGAGTCAAGGGAAGATTGCTATCTGGGTTGGGCCACGGTGGGAATTCAAGGAGAAGTTGGGATGAGGAGGAGCTCCTCTTCTGGGTCCTGCGCTGTGAGTGAGGTAACCTCATCTGACAGCACCAGCACAGGGGAGTGAGGGAAGCTCCGCCGCCTGACCACAAACCTGCTATCATTCTCATCTTCCTTCCCAAAGGAGGTATAAGAAGCTGGAAGAGGTAGGAAAGATTGCAAACCTTTAGAAGAAGGTTTGCCTGAATGAGTTCTTGCATTGGTTTTGGATGAGTAATTGAGCTGAAGTGAGGAAGTGCAGGTGAAAAGAGATTCACCTTGTTCTCATCTGACACAGAATAAATGCCTCTGCTGAATAGACAGTGATGGAAAGAAAACCAAGGGATGTAGAGATAATGTAAGGAACATGCAGTGGATCCAGAACCAACTAGGATAGAGCTAGATAAGTTCAGCACCAGAGAGAGCAAGGTAAAAGCCTAATATCTAAGGTTGGAGGGGATTACAGGTTTTCTAGAAGAGTCCTTAAGGCTTTTCTACTAGAACGAAGATGGACAAATCATGAGAGTTGAAGATGCTAAAATTATTTTTCTTAGATTCTCTGCTGTCTCTATTGACCTTTGTCAGATCCTTCACACATAGACACACACACACACACTCTCTTTCTCTGTTTAACACTGCCCTTCTATCTGATAAAAGTTTCTTTTTACACTTACCTGGCTTAATCACCAACAGAAAATATCAGTTTCTTAGCATACATTGGACATCTCTCTTCTCCTCTGAAGCCTCCTCTGAAATACTGAAGCCCTAGAAGCATCAGTTAGACCACTCACTTGTTTCCCTTCTATGTACTCCAACCAACAGGGACATAAGCGTAGCACAAGGAAAGGAGATAGTAGGGAGGGGACTTTAGACTGCACTCTGCTCTCCTCCATTCATGTGACCATAATAAAAACCTCACATGAAAATAAAGCCAAGTACTATTCAGATATATATATGTGCTCGTATGAACACATACACAGACTGCCTTTTCTCCTGCTTTTATTGCTTTTATTATTATTTTAAAGATCATTGCATATAGTAGAGACTTAAACAATACATTCTCACAACAGCTTCCCAGATTTATGTATTTACCTAGATCAGAGGGAGGAATGCATATATTTGCTACCTCTACAAGTTTTTGCAGTCTTAGCCTTATTAATACTACAGTTTATGGAAAATCTACCCAGGATGTTGAGAATAGCTGATTTCTACATCTCCAACCCCATAAATATTTCTAGCCCATTCATTCAAAAAGTTGCTGCAGATATTTCCAATCATCAAGAGTTTATTTTCTCCAGGATATTCCCATGAATTATGTATTATCAGCCCATAAAATTAAATTAGAACTCTAATGATTACTCTAGGCAAGAACACAGGAACCATCTACCTTTCATGTGTTGTGGAACGTGTGCATTCAGTCTAATCAATTAGGACAAAAACTAAATCCTAGGGATCATCAGCTGAATTTACAAGATGTCTCCTGGTATCTTGCATTTGATCCCTGATAGACAAGTGTAACCAACTCTCAAGGTTCTCAGGTCCCACACTGATGTCAACATGATGCATTTCTTTGGCCTTGGAGGTGTTTACACCTGGTCTGAGAATGCTGTACAAGGTTCTCTCTCACATGGTGATTTGGGTGACTTAGTGCAACAAATTCTCAAACCTATCCCCTCCTGCTGTTCAACTAGAGAAAATATGCACACAGAAAACTTTGTAGATGAGAAATGCTGAATGATGCTATTTGGAGGATGTTCATTTAGGTTAACGGAGAAGACTAATAACAGATTTCAGTGATATTGAAAGCACAAGGGACATCAGAAAGGAAAACACCTCCTTAAACCTCTCCCCTGCTTTGGAGAATGTCAGGGACTTGAAGGATGTAATAATGGCCTGCAACTGTGTAGCACGTATGGATACCTCATCTCTCTGAGTCTACCTAGTAATCACTAGTAACTCTCTTTTTAGTGGACAAATTGTTAGTTCTATGGTCATTGTCAATTAGAAAAAGTTTAGGAAAAATCTAAAAGCAAAAAAGTAACAGTCAAGTCCTACCATAAAAATTCCATGAAAAATATCCGGAGTTTCTGTCAGATAAACTCACTCTTGGACTTCCCAGGTGGTACTAGTAGTAAAGAACCCACACGCTGATGCAGGTAGACATAATAGCTATGGGTTTTTTTTTTTTTTAAATTTTGTTACTGACTTGCACAATGTGAAACAGGGTTAAAACCTAGTAAATACATTAACAGCAAATGAGCAATTGAATGAATGAATTTCATGTTTCCATATATTTACTGTCTATCCCATTGTATTGCCACCTGGTTTTTCAAGGTAAGTCATATAGAATAATCTTCAAATCGTTTCCCCCCAAAGTTTGCTGATTTTCTCATCTCTTTTTGCTGTTTAAGAACTCTCTACTGAGTGTAATAAGTGCCTGTCTCTCTTTCTCTCTTTTTTCTTCCATTTTGGTATATTGTTTATCTTTAATCGTTTTACTTTAGATAATGAGAAATCAAGTCTTACAAGATTTTATTGTCTACATGAGAATGATTGCAATAATAACTCAGCCACAACTGATGAGTTAGCAAAGATATCTGGGCTATATATGGTTGACCTTTGTCCACAAGGGAGGGGAGAGATATAGTTTTATTGCTGGGAAAGTAACTTGATAAGAAACTTCATATGTGTTTCATTTTTAAAACTGAGAAAATCTTCCAGGTTCAAAAACATATTGGGACATTTCAGAGGCAAAATCCTGACAGAAATGGTGCAAAAGAGCAATTAGAGAAAAGGAGATTTGAAAAGATTTTAACAATCGAATATAATACAGGTCAAAGGAGTTTTTGAGAAAGACAAGAGCAAATATATGGAGGGAGCTGACAGAATCTTGGAAGATTATTTCTATATCAAGATATAATGATGACTGCGAAGGCTGTTGGTACTGCATATATAGGGGATGACTCTGGGCTCAGCCTAGGTGTTGTAATAATTAGATAATTATTAGTATAATGATAATTATTATTATAATATAATAAAGTAATTAGATACAAACCTCATGGGACTTGGCAGTGTTTGAGCTCCCCTCTTGAAAGAGCCAAATGGTGACAAAACAGAAGCACAACTAAGTAAGATGCAAAAATGCAACTGGACCACTTTCATGATTTACCTGTACAGACAATTCCAGTTTCTCACACTTGTTCTTTGTCCTAAGCACTTAGAGATGCCCCGTTTCCCAGAGCCTGCTGTTCTCTCTGCTCTCATCATATTTCTCCCAGTCTTTGAGAGTCTTGGCCTCCAGAAGCATTCACTCTCCATGGACTCTAACCTCATGTAGATTACTTTAGTCAGTTTATAACTGTAGCCTAACTGACTACTTTGGCTTCCCTGGTGACTCAGTGGTAGAATTCTGTCTGCGAAGCAGGAGACATGGGTTCAATCCCTGGGTCAGGAAGATCCCCTGGCGAAGGAAATGGCCACCTGTTCCAATATTCTTGCCTGGGAAATGTGGCGGGCTACAATCCATGGGGCAGCAATAGATTCAGACACAACTTAGTGACTAAAAAACAACAATTGACTACTCTAATATTTTCTACCATCCAAACTGGATCTCTGTTTGCCAAAGACTAGATTCTGTCCTTTCTATACCAACTATCTATCTGTTTTGGTTTCTGCTTCCTGGGCATGTCCATCAGACTCTCTGTAGATTTTTCTGCTTTGTCCTCATGAAGGGCCCTCCTTGATGTTGGCTACCTGTGTACCTGTCCCTGCTCTTATCTGAGACCTTCCTGCCTTGATGGACTCCTTCTTCTTCTTGCTGCTGAAACTGAGTCTAATATCTGCCTTATCTTCACCACCTACCTCACTATGTCTAGTTTCTCTAGCCTTCCTGTCTAGCTTGTCCAGCTGCCACCCAAACTCTAGTACTGGAACCAGAAAAGGCAGGTTTATTAGACTTAAATAAGAAGGTGATGTTGATGGGCCACTAGGACTTTCCTGACTCTACAACAGGTGTTTTTTTTTTTTTTTTTTTTTTTTGTGTGTGTGTGTGTATGATTTTAGAAAAGTTCTCATAATTCTGTGGGCCAGGGACCTTGTAAAATATGATAAATGTTATGGTTGGTGTAGTATATAGTGGTAACTGACATCCAGAGTGTTAAGTGTTCAAGGCCATTATGCATTAGAATACGAAGAGTAAACCTTTCAGAACCCAGAGTGTGCAGATTGATCTAAATTTAAAGAGAAAGATCTAGAGAAGGGAATAGCTACCCATTCCAGTATTCTTGGGACTTTCCTGATGGCTCAGATGGTAAAGAATCTGCCTGAGATGCCGTCAATGTGAGTTTGATCCCTGGATGGGGAAGATTCCCTGGAGAAGAGATTGGATAACCATGCTGGTATTCTTTCCTGGAGAATTCCATGGATAGAGGGGCCTGGCTGGCTACAGTTCACAGGGTCACAAAGAGTCAGATAGGACTGAGTGACTAACACTTTCACATTCACTTTTGACAAGAAAAGGAATAGCCAGGCTTCTGAGGGTCGAGTGAATTAGAAAGTGTCGGTTCAGGTCTAGGTGACACAGGCTCTCTATTCCAAAGTCTAAGATGCAGTGGAGGCTGTGAATTTGGCCAGTGTTCAAAGCTCTGGAAAAAGTTTCAAAAGTGGTTGGCACTGGCCACACTTACTGGAGTGTCAGCTTCAACATCAGTCCTTCCAATGAATATTCAGGATTGATTTCCTTTAGGATTGACTGGTTTGATCTCCTGTAGTCCAAGGGACTCTCAAGAGTCATCTCCAACACCACAGTTCAAAAGCATCAATTATTTGGTGCTCAACTTTCTTTATAGTCTAACTCACACATCCATACATGACTACTGGAAAAGCCATAGCTTTGACTAGAAGCACCTTTGTCAGCAAAGTAATGTCTCTGCTTGTTAATATGCAGAGACATAGCTTTTCTTCCAAGGAGCAAACATCTTTTAATTTCATGGCTGCAGTCACCATCTGCAGTGATTTTGGAGCCCCCCAATATAAAGTCTGTCACTGCTTCCATTGTTTCCCCATTTATTTGCCATGAAAAGATGGGACTGGATGCCAGGATCTTAGTTTTCTGAATGTTGATTTTTAAGCCAACTTTTTCCACTCTCCTCTTTCACTTTCATCAGGAGGTTCTTTAGTTATTTGCTTTCTGCCATAAGGATGGTGTCATCTGCATATCTGAGGTTATTGATTTTTCTCCCAACAATCTTGATTCCAGCTTGCGCTTCATGCAGCCCAGCGTTTCTCATGATGTACTCTGTGTATAAGTTAAATAAGCAAGGTGACAATATACAGCCTTGACATACTTGTTTCTCTATTTGGAAACAACCTGTTGTTCCATGTCCATTTCTAATTGTTGTTTCTTGATCTGCATACAGATTTCTCAGGGGACAGGTTGGGTGGTCCCATATTCCCAATTCTTTAAGAATTTTACAGTTTACTATGATCCACACAGCATTGGCATAGTCAATAAAGCAGAAGAAGATGTTTTTTCTGCAACTCTTTTTCAGTGATCTAATGTATGTTGGCAATTTGATCTCTGGTTCCTCAACCTTTTTAAATCCAGTTTGAACATCTCAATGTTCATGGTTCACATATTATTGAAGCCTCGCTTGGAGAATTTTGAGCATTACTTTGCTAGTGTATGAGATGAGCGCAATTTGTGCAGTAGCATTCTTTGACACTGCCTTTCTTTGTAATTGGAATGAAAACTGACATTATTCAGTTCTGTGGCCACTGCTGTTTTCCAAATATGCTGGAATATTGAGTGCAGCACTCTAAAGTATCATTTTTTTAGGATTTGAAATAGCCTAACTGGAATTCCATCACTTCCACTAGCTTTGTTCATAGTGATGCTTCCTAAGGCCCACTTGACTTTGCATTCCAGGATATCTGCCTCTAGTTGAGTGCTCACACCATTGTGGTTATCTGGGTCATGAAGATCTTTTTTTTTTATATAGTTATGCTGTGTATTCTTGCCCCCTCTTTTTAATATTTTCTGCTTTTGTTAGGTCCATACCATTTCTGTCCTATATTGTGCTCATTTTTTCATGAAATGTTCCCTTGGTGTCTCTAATTTTCTTGAAGAGATCTATAGTCTTTCCCATTCTATTCTTTTCCTCTATTTCTTTGCATTGATTACTGAGGAAGGCATATGGCATATTTGTGGAGGCTAAGGGGAGTGCAATATTTTCATGGGCTCCAAAATCACTGCTGCCAGTGACTGCAGTCATGAAATTAAAAGATACTTGCTCCTTGGAAGGAAGCTATGTTAAACCTAGACAGTGTATTAAAAAGCAGAGACCTCACTTTGCCAACAAAGGTCTGCATAGTCAAAGCTATGGTTTTTTCAGTAGTCATGTTATGAATGTGAGTTGGACCATAAAGTAGGCTGAGCACCAAATAATTGATGCTTTCATACTGTGGTGCTGAAGACTCTTGAGAGTGCCTTGGACTGCAAGAAGATTGAAAGTTTGTAGCCAGGAATCATGAACTATACCGGGAGTTGTGACTTTCAGAGGAGAGGATTTCGACCTGGGGTCAGAGACAAGGCTTTATCTCTTGAAACTTTTATGTAATGAAGTTTTATTAAAGTATAAAGGGATAAAGGAAGCTTCTGACATATACATCAGAAGGGAGTAGAAAGAGTGCTCCCTTTGCTAGCTGTTTGCAACGAGTTAGTTATCTGTTACTCTGCTTATTTAACTTATATGCAGAGTATATCATGAGAAATGCTGGGCTAGATGAAGTACAAGCTGGAATCAAGTTTGCCAGGAGAAATATCAATAACCTGAGATATGCAGATGACACCATCCTTATGGCAGAAAGTGAAGGAGAAGTAAAGAGCCTCTTGATGAAAGTGAAAGAGGAGAGTGAAAAAGTTGGCTTAAAGCTCAACATTCAGAAAATTAAGATCATGGCATCTGGTAACATCACTCATGGCAAATAGATGGGGAAACAATGGAAACAGTGTCAGACTTCATTTTTCTGGGCTCCAAAATCACTGCAGATGGTGATTGCAGCCATGAAATTAAAAAACGCTTACTCCTTGGAAGGAAAGTTATGACCAACCTAGATACCATATTAAAAAGCAGAGACATTACTTTGCCAAAAATGTTCTGTCTAGTCAATGCTATGGTTTTTCCAGTAGCCATGTATGGATGTGAGAGTTGGACTATAGAGAAAGCTGAGTGCATAAAAATGATGCTTTTGAACTGTGGTGTTGGAGAAGACTCTTGAGAGTCCCTTGGCCTGCAAGGAGATCCAACAAGTCCATCCTAAAGGCCATCAGTCCTGAGTGTTCATTGGAAGGACCGATGTTCAAGCTGAAACTCCAATACTTTGTCCACCTCATGTGAAGAGCTGACTCATTTGAAAAGACCCTGATGCTGGGAAAGATTGAAGGTGGGAGAGAAGGGGATGACAGAGGATGAGATGGTTGGATGACATCACTGACTAAAGGGACATGAGTTTGGGTAAACTCCGGGAGTTGGTGAATGACTGGGAGACCTGGTGTGCTGTGGCCCACGGGGTCACAAGGAGCCGGACACAACTGAGTAACTGAACTGAACTGAACTGATATATCTGTTAAAGAATCACCTCAAAACTGAGAGAGTTCCATCAGGCCCCTCTCCCACAACATGCATTTTGAGATAGCCTGGGCACAAGGTGAGTCATTCCTGGCCATAAAACAATGGACATGAATCTTAAAGAAAGGCAGCTTTTCAAGCAAATGCAGAGTTTCGTTAGCATAGCTTAAGAGAACATCTCCTTGAGTAAGACTGGTTTGTTCATTACTGGTTCAAGATTTGAGTCTTAGGCAGAAATGACTTGAAGAAAGGAAGATTCTAAGCAAATGCATAGTTTATTAACATAGGTTAAGAAAAACATTTCCATAAGAGAAACGCATTGGTTATCTCAAGGTTTGAGAAAAGTTAAGTTCAGGTGGGACCAGGTGGAGTCATGACAACCCAGAATTTTAAAAGAAGCCTCCTTTTGATTTGTATGGAGAAGGAAACAAAAATGTAGGCCATTTGCAGTTTGTTTACTCCTGCTGCTTTAGAGAGGGGAAAAAAAAAAAAAGAAGTCTGATGCTTGTAGTCTATTTCTTCTGCCTGGTGACCTCTAGCCTTCCTGCCTGTTACTCTCTCAAGATCAAACCAGTCAATCCTAAAAGAAACAAACTCTAAATAGTCATTGGAAGGACTGTTGCTGAAGCTGAAGCTCCAGTACTTTGACCACGTTATGCAAAGAGCTGACACATTGGAAAAGACACGGATGCTGGGAACGATTGAAGGCAAAAGGAGAAGGGGGTGGCAGAGGATGAGATGGTTAAATAGCATCACCAACTCATGGACATGAGTTTGAGCAACTCCAGAAAATAGTGGAGGACAGAGGAGCCTGGCATACTACCATCCATGGGGTTGCAAAAAGTCAAGCCAGACTTAGAGACTAAATAACAGCAACAACAACAAAAATATAGAGACTGAATCAGAGGTACCCTGGTAAGCAAAGCTACGTTTTAAAGAGGTCCAGTGTCGTGGTCCATGCGTGGGTTGGAAAAGTATTTCCATGAGGCAGAATGAGAGGAGAATAAAGTATATTAGAGTGGGAGACCCTGTTAGAACAGTGGCCAAGCTCAAGGGAGAACCGATGTTGGACAGGGGTCCTTTGTCCACTTTTATATCCAAGGTATAAGGAGCAGGATAGGGGTCTTGGGGGTCATTTGCTGATTGGATGAGGCACCTACACTGGGTGGGAGAAGAGGAAGGCAAATACCTTCTCACTGTGTGGGGTAGGAGGGGAGACAGGTTATACTGCTCGTGAGGACCTGAAATCCATTAATAGTTACAATATGGGGGAGGGAAGGATAATAAGGGTCTGATTTTTCCATTCTTGCATTCCAAGACCCTCCTTGGTTTTGTCAGGGGAGTGTGATCTCCTCGGTTCTGTCTCGTCTCGACAAAAATTTGAGGTGACGAATATTAAAGACCTTGGCGAGTCACAGCTCTTGGACAGTGTTATAGCTCCCTCAGTTTTATTTAGAAAATAAAGGAAAATACCTCCTCGAGGCATGGGGGCATGCCAACCCAAAAGATGCGAAGAGACAAGAGAGAGAGAGAGAGAAAGAGAAAAAGGGACAGAGAGTGCTCGTGCGGGGCAGAGAGAGAGAGAGACCCTGGCCTTTTTTTTTTTTTTTTTTTCCCATTTATTTTTATTAGTTGGAGTCTAGTTACTTTACAATATTGTAGTGCTTTTTGCCATACATTGACAAGAATCAGCCATGGATTTACATGTGTTCCCCATCCTCATCCCCCTCCCACCTCCCTCCCCATCCCATCCCTCTGGGTCTTCCCAGTGCACAAGCCCTGAGCATTTGTCTCATACATCCAACCTGGGCTGCCGATCTTTTTCACACTTGATAGTATACTTGTTTCAATGCTATTCAGACGTGCACCCCAATGTTCATTGCAGTGCTATTTATAATAGTCAGGACATGGAAGCAACCTAGATGCCCTTCAGCAGACAAATGGATAAGGAAGCTATGGTACATATACACAATGGAATATTACTCAGCCATTAAAAAGAATACATTTGAATCAGTTCTAATGAGATAGATGAAACTGGAGTCCATTATACAGAGTGAAGTAAGCCAGAAAGATAAAGACCTTGGCCTTTGGCTCCTCTTTTTATATGCTTTTTTCCTCCCCCTGGGAACTGCCCTATATAAATTGGGCTAGCCAGGAGTGCTGTTTGTTCCACCTGAGGTCCTCACTCAGGTCCTTGGACCTTCCTTTGTTCTACTTTCACGAGCTTTTCCCTTCCTTGTCTTTCAGCCACTGCCGTTCTGGGCTCCTGTTTCCTATCCTAACTACCTAACAGTCCTCCCTCAAGAGATGGGAGGCCCAATTCTTTGGGAATAGGGGCGTCAAAGTCTTTCTGGCTACTTCCTTCTGAACTGGGACGGTGAGGGGCATTGGGTCTCCCCCGCTTGCTAGTCTCAGGCCTCAGAGTCCTTATAGCGGTGTCCATCTAAGGGTGAGTGATGTTTTCCATGGTCGGCTGTAATTTTATAGATCCTTGTTGAACTGGCACTGCATGTTGCAGATTGTTGACCTAGGCAGAGACAAAATGGGTTAGACAATTGATAATACATGGAGCAATCATAAGGAGCATCAAGATGGCATAACAAGGACTAATAGGGGCATTAGCCAATTCCAATTTCCCATCGCCAGGATGGCTCAAGTCCCTCCTTGTTCAGGGATCAAAAGATCTATCTCTTGTCTGTTTTGGAGTACAACCCCTGCCAAGCTGTGTTGGCTCTTTAGAGCTGTCCTGAAAAATCTTATCCCCGGAAACTAGATTTTGGGGGTGTTCATTAAAATGGCACTCATTTGTAGTTCTGAATAGGTATCTGAGGATCTCCCAGGGACTCACAGGTGTATTGAGTGCCTTCTTCTGTTTTCTTCCATGGTGATTATCAGTAGTGAATCCAGGAGTCATGTCCTTGTACCTTGACTGCTGTGGGGGTGGAAAGTATTACAGGGTAGGGGCCCTTCCATGTGGGCTGGAGTTGAGCCTTTGGGGACCCACCTTTCCAGACTTTAATTAGAACTTGAGTCCTTGGAGTATATAGTGGTGACTCCTTAGAATCTTTTGGGTCCTGGTTCACACCCCAGAAATGTATATTCTGTTGGAATTGACCAATGGCCATGGTATAAGACTGGAGGGTCTGAGCCTCTAGATCTAGGAAGTGGTCATTGACATAAACAAAAGGTCTCTCATATAGCATCTCATAAGGACTAAGACCAACCTGTTCCTTAGGGTCAATACAGGTGTGGAGGAGAGCTATTGGTAAAGCCTCCTTTCATTCCAGGGAGGTCTCCTGGGTTATCTTTATTATTGCTGATTTTAATAATTGGTTGACTCTCTACTTTTCTGAAGACTGAGGATCCAGTCACAATGGAGATAACAAGTAATGCCCAATGCTTTAGAGACCCCCTGGGCTTCCCTGGTGGCTCAGAGGGTAAAGGGCCTGTAATGCGGGAGACCTGGGTTTGATCCCTGGGTTGGGAAGAACCCCTAGAGAAGGAAATGGCAACCCACTCCAGTATTCTTACCTGGAAAATCCCATGGACAGAGGAGCCTGGTAGGCCATAGCCCATGGGGTCACAAAGAGTCAGACACGACTGAGTGACTTTGCTTGCTTGCTTTGCTTGGGTGACCTTAGAAGTAAATGATGTCCCATTGTCACTTTGTGATGATCTGGGCAGACTAAATCTTGGAATGATTTCATGGAGCAATTTTTGTTTTTTTTTTTTTTACTACCTCCTCAGCCGTCACAGTCCGGGTGGGAAAGCCTTCAATCCATCCTGTGAATGTACTTTTATGATTAATAGGTATTTATACCCTTGAGAAACTGGCATCTGGGTGAAGTCCATCTGCCAGTCTTCTCCTGGGTAGACCCCACGTCGTTGGATGCGCTGGGCCAGCTGGGGTCTTTGAGCTCCTTGTTTAATTGGCAAGTGGGACAAGAGTAGACCACTTGCCTTATAGTCGTTTGGAGGCCTGTTCCTCTGAAGGACCTTTCTAGTAATCTTTGGAGGGCCTTTTCTCCTACATGAGTGGTGGCATGTAAAGAGTTAACCAACTTCCATTGGAGTTTCCCAGGCAGAAAAAGGAGTCCCTCCTTTTGGAACCACCCCATATGATCTTCCTGAAAGCCCTCACTCTTAGCTTTAGGAGTCTCACCTTCAGTATATGAAGGAGTTTCTGGCAAATTAGTCTGTTGAACTAAGGTGGCAATCCCTATTAGCTCATTGTTCTGTAATGCTGCTCTCTTAGCTGCCTGATAGCTGCTTGGTTCTCCCATCCAAGTACTAACCAGGCCCGACCCTGCTTAGCTTCCGAAATCAGACGAGATCGGGCGCATTCAGGGTGTTATGGCTGTAGACAGCTGCTTGGTTCTCTCGTGTCACTTCCGTGCTCCCTTCTTGGTGTCCTTTAATGTGGGAGACTGAAACCTCAGCGGGTAGATGGACTGCATCCAAGAGTCTAAATGTTTGATCACCATATTGACTGGGGACCCTCAGGTGGTCAAGTGTCCCCTTTCTTTCCAAATAGCAGCATGTGCATGAAGCACCAGAAAGGCATACTTGGAGTCAGTGTAAATGGCTATTCTTTTTCCTTTTCCCAGCTCTAAAGCTCGAGTCAGGGCTATGAGCTCAGCTAATTGGGCTGAAGTACCTGGTGGCAAAGGTTTAGCCTCTGTGGTCTCAAAATTGGAGACTACTGCATATTCGGTTCTTCTTTTTCCATCCAAGACAAAGATGCTTCCATCAGTGTACCAGATTTCCTCAGGATTGGTCAGAGGATCTTCCGACAATCCCTCTCGGGGTTTTATCCAGTGGTCCAAGGTTTCTAGACAAGAGTGAAAGGGGAGAGAGCCCTCGGGGGTAGGCACGAGGGTGGCTGGGTTAAGAAGCTCACAAGGGGATATAGTGAGGTCTGGATTTTCCATCAGCCCTACTTGATACCTGAGGATTCTTTGATGAGACATCCATAAATGGCCTCTCCCATTTAGGAGTTGCTTCACTTGGTGGCTGGTAAAAATAGTTAGTTTGCCCCCAAAAGAGTTTTAAAGCATCTTCTATCAGGATTGCAATAGCTACAAGATTTCGAAGGTAGGGAGGCCAGCCTTGGGTGGTTGGCTTGATCGTCTTGTATAAGTAAGCTACAGGCTGGGGCTCAGATCCCAACCTTTGAGTTAACACTCCCAGGGCTGTTTCCTCTCTTTCATGGATATAAAGTTGGAATGCTGTTTCTGGGTCTGGCAACCTCAAGGCAGGTGCTTGAGTCAAGGCTCATTTCAGTGTAGCCTCTGCCTTCTTTTGAGGAGTATGCCACATCAGTGGGATTGAATCATCCCATCCCTTTAAGCTTTCATATAAGAGCTGGGCAATTAGACCATAGTTGGGTATCCAGACTGTACAATACCCAGTTAGCCCCAGGAAAGTTCGCAATTGTTTTTGAGTCGTGGGGGAGGGCAACTGGAGGATTCCTTGTACCTGATCAGAGGACAGCCTCCTGGACCCGTGTGTATTCTGAACTCCCAGGTAAGTGACCTTTTCTCGACCATCTGTGCCTTAGCATGGGAGGCTTTATATCCTCTCTCTGCCAAAAAGTTTAGAACCTGAATTGCATGCTGTTGGGCATTTTTCTCATCTGGAGTGCAGATTAGTAGGTGATCTACATATTGTAATGTTTTCCCATCAGTTCCCAGGTCCAGATCTAGGAGATCCTGGGTAAGGGCCTGTCCAAACAGGTGGGGGCCATCTCGGAACCCCTGAGGTAATACTGTCCAAGTCATCTGTTGGTGCTTTTCTCCTGGGGCCTCCCACTCGAAGGCAAAAGATATTGGGATTCTTTAGCCATTTAAAGATGCAAAAAAATGCATCTTTAAGATCCAAGATTGTAAACCACTTGGTACTGGGTGGGATTTCTCCCAATATTATATAGAGATTGGGTACTGTGGGATGGAGGGGAACTACAGCTTCATTTATGACCCAGAGATCTTGAACCATTCATCAGTTTCCATCCTTTTTCTTTACAGAGAGGATCGGTGTGTTACAGGGCGAATTGGTGGGAACCAAAGGCCCCCAAGCAAGGAATTTATTTATTAAAGGCTGTAGTCCCTCCTGAGCATCTCTTCTGAGGGGATATTGTTTCTGGTTAGGAAACCGAGTGGAATCTCGGAGGACAATGATGACTAGTTCAGCATGGTGGGCTCATCCAGGAGTCTTGTGGTCCCACACCTGGAGGTTAATTTTGTCCTCCCATAGTTTTTGGTCCCTCTCTATTGGAGAGGGTGTAATGGGTTCTTCAGTAGTAACCAGAAGCTGTAGGGCTCTAGGGGCTGAAAAGCTTCCCATCACAAGGGTGGTCCCCAGTTTAGTAAGTATGTCTCTTCCCAATAAGGGAGTAGGACACTCAGAGACCACCAGGAACTGGTGGGGAAATATTTGTCCATCCCAGCTACCAAGAAGTACTCGGGTGAATCTTTTAGTAATTGTTTTTTCCGGTAGCACCCCAAATGCTACAGGTTTGGGAGGAGAAGACTCCAGAGTAAGAGATCAAGACAGAGTATGTAGCCCCCGTGTTAACCAAGAAATTCTCGGACTTACCTGCCACATCCAGTTGCACCTTTGGCTCCAGCCCCATGATGGTTATCTGTGATAGGTGGGCTGGCTAGAGTGGGCCACTTCAGTCCTGTTGAACCATCATGAGGGAAGGCTTGGCGCTTAACCTTGAGGCTCTTGGGTCCCAAGGGCAGAGTGCTGCCCAATGTCCCAGTTGATCGCATTTGTAGCAAGCCATTTTAGAAGACTTGTCACGGGTTTGGACACTCTTTGGCCCAATGCTCCGCCTGTCTGCAGATTATGCATGTTCCTTGTCCTTTAAGGACTCAGGGTTTGCCATAGGGCTTCCCTGGAGGGCAGTCAGCATCCTTTTCTCCCTCTCCTGGGCCTTGGGCTCCTTCTCATGTTCTTTGTTATAAAAGGTCAATACCTTTTATACCTTTTATTGATGGCTGTTTGGACCATCTCATCTAAAGAGGCAGCAGGGTCCTGCTGCTGTAGCTGTTGTAACTTTATTCTGATATTGGATGCACATTGGGACAGGGATTTGTCCTTTAAAATCACCTGTCCCTTGTAAGAGTCTAAGTCCATATTGGTAAACTTTTGGAGGGCCTCTTTTAGCCTTTCCAGAAAGGCAGTGGGGTTCTCGTTGGGCTCCTGAGTTATTGCTGAGACGGGGCACAGTCCCACAAGTAATAGGCTTCCTTCTATTTCCATGGGTGGACATCCTTAGGGGTGAGTCTTTCTGAAGCTTATCCTACCCAGTACTGTTGCAACCTGAGAGCCAGGCATCCCTGGGTCAGGGAGCAGATCTCCAGGCAGGCTGCAGCATGACAGCCTCCTGGAGATCAAATCCCCAGGCAGATCGAGGCAGATCGGCCTCCTGAGAATTGGGTCCCTGGGCAGGTCGAGGTGTGATGACCTCCTGAGGCCCCTGGATTGGCGAATCCCTGAGCAGGTTGAGGCGTGACAAATTTTCAAGGACCAGATCCCTAGGCTGGTCAAGGCAGATTGACCCCCTGGGGTCCCCAGACTGGAGTTGGGTGTTCCCAAGGTCTCCAGCGTGACCAGTGCTGGGTAGGATTAAGGGGTTGCAATTTTAACTCATTTCCAGTTTGTTCACTGCAGATGGGATTAGATGCCCTGATGTAAAGCAATCCAAGCCTGTGACCTGAGACTGGGAACCTGGTGAAGTGGTCATAAGCCTTATCCTCTTACTGCTTTAAGGGATTGTAAGTCACTGATTTCCTCCCCTAGTCCTTCATAATAGCAGGTTAGGGTGTCTCCAGTGGTAAACATTCATTGTCATAGACCCACTTTAGGTAATAACAGAAGTAATGACAAAGGAGTGGGTTATCTGGCTCTGTTAGGGGCATTAAGGTATTTTAATAATAGACTGGGTAGAGCCTACAAGAGGGCAAGGTCTTGATTGTAGGAGTTAGTAATTGGCTTAAGAACAAATTTGTTAAGAGGCAACAAAAACCAGATGGTCCATAAAAGTGGAGTGGAGATTTCATCCTGGGGTATGTTTGTAATTTTGTGAGAAGGGTGGTAAGGGTTTGGGCCCAAAAGGCCTGCAGGACCAACTCCCAAAGTGGCAAACATTATTCCTGGAAGCCCAATTGCCTTTGAAGGGATGCCAACAGATGGACTTGTAGCAAGCATTGTGTGCCTGTCACCTGCCCTAGTGGGTTCACTGAGAGATGCTGATGTTGAACATGTTGTAGAAAACATGGAAGATGAATGCCTGAATATCTAGAGGGATTGGATATTATACAGTATTTCCCTCCCAAGGGCCAGCTATTTTCTGGTTGCCCTCCAGAAGATTGTAGAGGCAACATTGTGGGCCGGGCTAGGGCTCAGGAAAAGAGCATGACACAGGAGGGAAGAGGGCAGGGCATAACTTTTGAAAGAATGACATAGCACAAGGGCATAACATAAACTGATTAAAATCAGTTGGGTCCAAGATGACACTTCAAATTCAAGTAAACCTTAACCCCCAATCTGTAAGCTAAATGGCACACTCAGAGGTGTCAGGACAGCTCCAAGGCACTGTCAAAAGATGGAGGAGTGGGTGACTCCACAATGTTTGGGATGATCCTCCCACTCATTAGCATATGAATTCACCTAGCCAGGCCTCATTCCTTGGCCTAAGAGAATGGACCACACCCTGCAGAGTGTACTTCTCTCTGAATCCTAATAAATCCACCTCTTAGCTATGGCTGTGTCTCTCACTGAATTTTTGCAATGAGACATCAGAGCCTGAGCTTCATTAGGTCCTGAAGCCAGGCATCATGGGTTTTGGCTGGGCTGGAGAGAGAGCTGAATGACGGGAGGAAAACGCAGCGGGAAAGATGTGCCAAGGAATCCCTTTCATAGCCTGCCAGAAGATCTCATAAATACCTGACCTATGCTCACAGTTTTCACTGGACTGATCCTTGGCACAAAGATTAAGGACAGAAGAATCCCCACCAGCTTGGGTAACAGCTACTGGGGCTCAGCTGGGAGTACTGTATGTACTCTTTTGGGACATACTGAGGAGTAGCCTCTCCAGACTCCCCCAGTTGTGCACTGCCACTCTCCTGTTTGTGGGAGGTTCGAGGAAACAAGAAATGAGAGATTGTAAAGGAATCAAGATTTCGTTAGCCATATGTCCCTTCAGCCATAGGAGTGAGGATCTCCTATCTTTTTTTTTTTTCCCATTTATTTTTTTCGTTGGAGGCTAATTACTTTACAATATTGTAGTGGTTTTTGTCATACATCGACATGAATCAGCCATAGATTTACATGTATTCCCCATCCCGATCCCCCCTCCCACCTCCCTCTCCACCCGATTCCTTTGGGTCTTCCCAGTGCACCAGGCCCGAGCACTTGTCTCATGCATCCCACCTGGGCTGGTGATCTGTTTCACCATAGATAATATACATGTTTTGATGCTGTTCTCTCGAAACATCCCACCCTCACCTTCTCCCACAGAGTCCCAAATTCTGTTCTGTACCTCTGTGTCTCTTTTTCTGCTTTGCATATAGGGTTATTGTTACCATCTTTCTAAATTCCATATATATGCGTTAGTAAACTGCATTGGTCTTTGTCTTTCTGGCTTACTTCACTCTGTATAATGGGCTCCAGTTTCATCCATCTCATTAGAACTGGTTCAAATGAATTCTTTTTAATGGCTGAGTAATATTCCATGGTGTATATGTACCACAGCTTCCTTATCCATTCATCTGCTGATGGGCATCTAGGTTGCTTCCATGTCCTGGCTATTATAAACAGTGCTGCGATGAACATTGGGGTGCACGTGTCTCTTTCAGATCTGGTTTCCTCAGTGTGTATGCCCAGAAGTGGGATTGCTGGGTCATATGGCAGTTCTATTTCCAGTTTTTTAAGAAATCTCCACACTGTTTTCCATAGCGGCTGTACTAGTTTGCATTCCCACCAACAGTGTAAGAGGGTTCCCTTTTCTCCACACCCTCTCCAGCATTTATTGCTTGTAGACTTTTGGATAGCAGCCATCCTGACTGGCGTGTAATGGTACCTCATTGTGGTTTTGATTTGCATTTCTCTGATAATGAGTGATGTTGAGCATCTTTTCATGTGTTTGTTAGCCATCTGTATGTCTTCTTTGGAGAAATGTCTGTTTAGTTCTCTGGCCCATTTTTTGATTGGGTCATTTATTTTTCTGAAATTGAGCTGCAGGAGTTGTTTGTATATTTTTGAGATTAATCCTTTGTCTGTTGCTTCGTTTGCTATTATTTTCTCCCAATCTGAGTGCTGTCTTTTTACCTTGCTTATAGTTTCCTTTGTTGTGCAAAAGCTTTTAAGAGGACCTTCTATCTTAACCAGAGGTCTTCTTGATCTAAGACTGAGCCACGTGAGCTTTCTGCTGACTTCATTTTTCACTGTCCCAGTTTCCAGCACGATGGGCTTCTTGTCACTTCCCTTGTGCTGGGTTTTCTTCATGTTCTGCTTCCACCGCGGGAGCTTCCTCCAAGTTGGGCTCCTGCTGTTCTTGGCCTCCTCCTTGCGTGGACCGCACGGAGGTTGTTTCAGCCAGGTTAAATAGGAGTCACGGCACCACATATGTCGGGGGAGTGTAATCTAGGTTCTGTCACTTCTCAACAAAAATTTGAAGCAACGGACATTAAAGCCCTTCGCGCGTCACAGCTCTTGGACAATGTTATAGCTCCCTCAGTTTTATTTAGAAAACAAAGGAAAATACATCCTCGAGGCGTGGGGGAATGCTGACCAAAAGACACAAAGAGAAGAGAGAGAGAGAGAGACAAAGAGAGACAAAGAGCACTGGACCTTCCTTTGTTCTATTTTTGGGGGCTTTCCCCTCCCTTGTCTTTTAGCTATCTCCATTCTGGACTCCTGTTTCCTATTCTAACTACCTAACAGTTTATCTGGTCTTTCATCCTTGGGTCACCACATTCCTCCCTCTATTTTTAGGGCCAATTCTTTGGCCCCTTTTGATACCCTGCTCATGTCTAACTATCTACCTATTTCTCTTCTCAGGCCTTTGGGAACCCAATCTCAAAGGAAAAGGGGCGATAACTGTTTTTGCTTCTTCAGGCTGTACAGGGGTGTCGTTGGGGTCTGGGGTTCTCTTTGCCTGCTGTCAGTGTGCTTTATGGAGGGAGATGAGAGTCCACAGATGGTAAGGCAGCTTGTTTCAGCATTGTCCAGGTGTTGGCTAGGGACTATTCTTGTTGTACTACCACTTGGAGATTTGTTGTATTCTAGAAGAGGCAGACTTCTCAAGAAAGTTAAAGATACATGGCCCAAAGATTAATAGAAGTGTTAGGGGAAGCACACTGACTGAAACCATCCACCCTGGCCAAGCACCATAGTAACCATTGAATGAGTTGCTTTATGACAGGAGGTCCTGGTAAGGAACATGGAACTAATAAGCCACCACCAACCGGAAGAGTTCAGGAAAGGTCAAAAGGAGACAGCACCTGTCGGACTACCTCACAGAATCCTTCTCTCTGGCATCCATCTTGGCTGAACAAGGGGTGCACCACCAGGAAGGAGTCTGAGTCAGAATGACTGGCTAATGACAACCCAGAAACTAATCCCATCATCATAAAACCTGAGACTGTGAGCCATGTGGCAGAGCTGTTCTCCTGGGTTCCTTTACCCGACTGCTCTCCACCTGAGTGCCCTTTACCAATAAAATCTCTTGCTTTGTCAGTACATGTGTCTCCTCGGGCAATTGATTTCCGAGTGTTAGACAAGAGCCCAGTTTTGGGCCCTGGAAAGGGTCCCTCTTCCTGCAACAGAAGTAGAAAATCTGCTGAGGAGGTAGCCAGGAGAACCAGGACTAGACATTGGTTTGTGACATTAGTGTTTCACTAGGAATGAGAATATGCAAGAATTTGGGCTCATAAAATCTTTATCTCAAAACACCTGACTATCTCAAAGCCTGTTCTTCCAGGTTTTTTTCCCAGAGCACAGAGTGCCTTATTTCTGATCTCTAACCTGAATTGCTTTCAAGGGGTGTTGAAGGTAAGCAGCTTGCAGTGGTCATGATTTATCTTTGTAGAGGCAGCTGGCAAGTGCCAACTTCTAGTCAGCAGCGCCCTTTCATAGCCACATATTTGACCATGCTTTGGGGCATTTCATGACCATTGTGTCCCATGGTGCTGGGAAGGCTCATTCCCAGGTCTAATGAAGATTCCATTGACAGGCCACTCATGGTGTTGTTACTAGACCAGGCCTTGCAAATAGCAAGAGTCTCTGGACCATACCTATCTTACTAGCCTCTTGGCCCAGGAAAATATTCCCTCTTGTTGCTTCTTCCCATATCTAGAATTACTTTATTATAGCCATTGATCTCATATGAAACTGCATATCAGCATTTTATCACAGGCTCAGTCACACATTTTGTAACATAAGAAACAATCTTCTGAAACAAGTGACATAGAAAATAATATAGCTAGCAGTTATTAGTAAGGTCACAAGCAAGAATTTAAGTCAAGAACTTTCATTAGATATAGCCCAGTATAATGCAGGTCATCTGTCTTAGTTAAATGATTATAGCCAGGTGTTAATCTCCTTGTTATTCTCCTCATGGAGCATCTGACCTTGATCTAAAGATTGGTTACTGAGATAAGCTTTAGAAGCAAACTTAGAGTGTCCTTTTTAATAACTTAATTTAAACCTTTTAGCAATGTAACATAATAACAAGGAACTAGCTCAGAAGTGAGTTGTAAACACAGGCCTTAATTAACAAAACTAGAACTTAATATCAAGTGAAATATAATTTTTTGTCATTGTGAGGACATTAACCCTGTAGCCAGGGAAGGCTTTAACCCATCAAATAAAAATGAGGTTTGTCAGGGAGCTGAGAAAAGCCAAGCAACCATCTTGGGTTTCCCATAGCCCTGACTCTTTGATTACAACTATTGTTCACCCATTTTTAATTCCCTGATTTAGGAGCAGACTATGCCATGTTTTAAGGACATCAGGATAGCAAAATTCTAACTATGAGGTGTTACTTTTGTAGAGGCAGAATGAGCTTTTCTACATGTACCATAATCTTAAGTAATGCTTATTTACTTTACCAAAGTAACAAAAGATTTTGAAAACAAATATAAATCACTTAAAGGTGAAGAAATTCATAATCTGTTAGTGAAAGCTGCATTCTAAGAAAACTTTGTTCTCTTAACATAGAGAGTAGACTAAATTCCAGTCTGGTACCAGCTTACCAGATAACAAACAAACAAAATTTGTTTATTTGTTAACTTTAGAAAAGCCTTCCATACATCTTGCAATATCAGCATTCTTGCAAAGGCATCAGAATGAAATCATAGAAGGCATGTTTAAAATCTGATTAAATTGCAATTGACAAAGTAACCTGGTCATTGCTGTAACTTGTAACACTTTAATATGTTAACTAGAGTTATAACTGACAACATTTTACCAGGACATATCAGATTTTCATGAATTTCACATAATTTCTAGGATATCTATATTAGTAACATCACCATACACTATAACCTGAGAGGATTCATCATTCTTCTAACAATAATTCCCATGTAATTTAACATGTCAAATGAACTCAGGTAGTTTAATACTCTCTTTGGGATTAAATACTCTCTTTAATCTCTCAGGGGCCCTCTGAAGCATCCCAAAGTTAGCTAGAAGCCAAATTATTTAGAAAGTTTTGTCAATTAATATCAAAAGGGTTTATAACAGTCAGGTAGGATCATATAAGTCACTGTGAAACAGTCATTCGCTTAGCCAAAGTTAAGAGAAGATTTCAAAGGTAAACATAGAACAGATCACTTCTGTGATAAGGTAAAGAAACTTAAAATCCATTATCAAAGGCAGTTCAACGTCTCAAGAAAACTTGTAATATGTGCAAAACTCTTCTGGGGGCCCACTTTTCATAAAACCTCCTTATCACTTTCTGTACCCATTCCTTTGTTCTTCTCTCCTGAAACAGCCACCTGTACATCAGAACTACTTCTTTTTCCCTTCATAAAATGCAGTTTCATTCCTTATACCTTCTTTATTAATGAAACATACATCCTACTTTCTTTAAGCAACCAGAAAACTGACTTTTATATTAGCATTCTATAGATCAGTGAACATAAATACCAGTGAAAATTTCTAAAAACAATTTTGCTTTCTTATAGAGAACATCTCAGGATGGCACCAAACACTGTTCATTAATACTAAAAAATCTCATTAGTTTCTGTGTAAGAGGAAGTTAGTGTTAAGTAGTGAATGTTTCAGGATCTGATTTTATTTGGAAATGACCTAGTTATTCAATAAACTTTCATCACTTAGTTTAGCGCAATAATAGTAATTCATGTTACCAAAATCTGGAGAGACTATTTTAGACAGACATTTTAAAAGTATAATTATTTTTAATAGTTTATCTAAAGCTCATATCTCATTTATATTTTTTAGGAGTTTTTTTTTTTTTTTCTAGAGGCACTTTCCTTGTTGACAAACTTGTGACAGATATAGCAATATTGAACTTATAATAAACCTAAGCACAATAAAAATATTATGCTTAATGTTAATTAATTCATGTCCATTGAGTCAGTGATGTCATCCAACCCTCTCATCCTCTGTTATCCCCTTCTCCTCCTGACTTCAATCTTTTTCAGCATCATGGTCTTTTCCAAGGAGTCAGTTCTTCATATCAGGTGACCAAAGTATTGGAGCTTCAGCTTCAGCATCAGTTCGTCCAATGTATATTCAGGACTGATTTCCTTTAGGACCTTCTGGTTTGATCTCCTTGAAGTTCAAGGGACTCTCAAAAGTTTCCCCAACAACACAGTTCAAAAGTATCAATTCTCTGGTGCTCAGCTTTCTTTATAGTCCAACTCTCACATCCATACTGGAAAAACCGTAACTACTGGAGAAACCATAGCTTTGACTGGATGGAACTCTGTCAGCAAAATAATGTCTCTGCTTTTTAATATGCTGTCTAAGTTGGTCAGAACTTTTCTTCCAAGGAGCAAGTGTCTTTTAATTTCACAGCTGTAGTCACCATCTGCAGTGATTTTGGAGACCCCCCAAAATAAAGTCTATCACTCTTTCCATTGTTTCCCCATCTATTTGCCATGAAGTGATGGGACCGGATGCCATGATCTTTATTTTCTGAGTGCTAATGTTGTTTTAAGTCAACTTTTTCACTCTCCTCTTTTACTTTCATCAAGAGGTTCTTTAGTTCTTTGCTTTCTGCCACATGGGTGGTGTCATCTGCACATCTGAGGTTATTGATATTTCTCCTGGCAGTCTTGATTCCAGCTTGACTTCATCCAGCCTGGCATTTCGCATGATGTAATCTGCATAATTTAAATAAGCAGGGTGACAATATACAGCCTTGATGTACCTCTTTCCCAATTTGGAACCAGTCTGTTGTTCCATGTCAGGCTCTAACTGTTGCTTCTTCACCTGCATACAGATTTCTCAGGAGGCAGGTAAGGTGGTCTGGTATTCCCATCTCTTTTAGAATTTTCCACAGTTTGTTGTGATCCACACAGTCAAAGGCTTTGGCATAATCAATAAAGCAGAAGTAGATGTTTTCTGGTACTCTCTTGCTTTTTTGATGATCCAACAGTTGGATCCAACTAAGCAAACTGATCACATGGACCACACCCCTGTCTAACTCAATGAAATTATGAGACATGCCGTGTAGGGCCACCCAAGATGGACGAATCGTGGTGGAGAGTTCTGACAAAACGTGGTCCACTGGAGAAGGGAATGGCAAGCCACTTCAGTATTCTTGCCTTGAGAACCCCATGAATAGTATGAAAAGGCCAAAAGATATGATACTGAAAGATGAATTCCCCAGGTCGGTAGGTGCCCAATATGCTACTGGAGAAGAGTGAAGAAATGACTTCAGAAAGAATGAAGAGATGGAGCCAAAGTGAAATCAGTGCCCAGTTGTGGATGTGACAGGTGATGGAAGTAAAGTCTGATGCTGTAAAGAACAATATTGCATAGGAACCTGGAATATGAAGTCCATGAATCAAGGTAAATTGGAAGTGATCAAACAGGAGATGGCAAGAGTGAACATCAGCATTTAGGAGTCAGTGAACTAAAATGGACTGGAATGGGCAAATTTGATCCCTCAGACTTTTGAAAATAGGAAAAGACCTGGACCAAAGGGAACCTCAGTATCCTTTCCTAGAGATCACGTGGAACTGAAAGGTTGAGTAGGGGTTGTCTGGAAATCTGATGGAGAGAGACAGAGAGGGACAAGAGATAGGGAGGCAACAGAAAGACACATGCAGCATGAGTCTCTCAAATCCGGATCCTGACTGAGGGCTTTGAAGGACTGAAGGTAAGGAAATTTTGAGTCCTGTCTCTGTTTTTTGCAAAAGCTACTGTGCCATTCAGAGGCCATTTTTTTGGGGGTCCCCCAGTTTGTATTGGGGCCATGCCTTTTGCAGGGTCAAAATTTTCCAGTTTCTGAGAGTGTAGACAAGGAGTGAGTCTGAGAGAGGCTCGATGTACCAGAACCCACTCTTACCCTTCCTGCCATAGAATGGGGGTACTGAGAGTCACCGGCTGACAGAAAGTTGTCCCTTTGGTCCCAGTGATCTCTCCATGCGACTAATGGCACAAAATGGCCAACTGTCCCAACAGTCGCATCCGGAGTGAGAGGTGACTCCTGAGAACCATGTGGGTAAGGCACCATGTGACAGTTAAAGCACCATGTGATACAACCAAGCGGCTAAGGCACCACGTGACCTGGGCAGACAGACATTCCCGGGAGCAACTGGGTGACTCACCATTGGTGATTCCCTGAAACGTGGAAGGCACTCTTGGGATGACTCAGAGGCAACACCTAGTCTCCTGTAAATCAATCCGGCCCAAAAGGGGAAGAAGTGAAAGTAACAGGGAAGAAGGCTGGGGAATCCGCCTTACAATCCTATCAGGGAGGCGATGGCCAGGGGACAATGGTCTCTGTTTTGCTTCAACCACTATGAGCCTGATGCAGTACAGGGAAGTTGTCTTGCAGAGTGTGGCCCTTGTGGCCTGTTCTGTTCTGTGTCCCCCTTATCCTCACATGGGCATCTTCATGTGGCAGGCACCCTAATGGCTTTTAAGTGCCTGACCCATACCCACACAATATTGGTTCGCCTAGTCCACAGTTAGAAAGGAGTCTAAAGGAGAGACCTTCACCCATTCAGTTGTCAGTTACTGGGGCACAGTGAGCAGTAGGGCCTTTGGAACACACCAGAGGGTAACCCTGGCCAGAATTCCTCAGTTGCTTCCATAGCACTTGCCTGTTCACAGAGGGTCGCTATGAGAAAGGAGAAGTGAAGAGGTGGGGTAGAGACCCCAAGTCCCCATTCAGGCCATCGAAAATGCCATGGTACAAGTGTGGATTGGAAAAGAATTTCCAGAGGTGAGGCAGAATTAAAGGAGAATAAAGTTTATTAGAGTGGGAGACCCTGTTAGGACAGTGGGCCAGCTAAAGGGACAACTGATGTTGAACAGGGATTTTTAGTCCACTTTTATACCCAAGGTCCAAGGAATGGGATAGGTGTCTTGTGGGTCATTTGTTGATTGAATGAGGCACATATATTTGGTGGGGGAAGAGTAAGGCAAATACCTTCTCCCTTAGTGGGGTAGGAGGAGAGACAGGTTATACTGCTCAGGAGGACCTGAACTCCGTTAATTGTTATAACATGGTGGAGGGCAGGATGATAAGGGTCTGGTTTTTAAGTTCCTGCATTCCAAGACCCTCCTTGGTTTTATCTGGTGTTTCATCCTTGGGTATCCACATTCTTCTCTCTAATTTTAGCACCAATTCCTTGGCCCCCGTTGGCAAGCCTCAGGCATGGGATGTGTTATTTTCTTCCTTCCTGCCATCCACAGGTGGACAGGGTTCTGAACATAGGCACTTTAGTTTTACAGTCAGGCATAGAGGGGCAGGATTCTGAGGCAAATCATTCTGAATGATTATAATAATAAAAGTAATGAAAGTAAGTCAAAGAAACCGTTGCATCAATCCCTATCAAGTTACCAACGGTATTTTTCACAGAACTAGACCAAAGAATTTCACAATTTGTATGGAAATACAAAAAACCTCGAATAGCCAAAGTAATCTTGAGAAAGAAGAATGGAACTGGAGGAATCAACCTGCCTGACTTCAGACTCTACTACAAAGCCACAGTCACCAAGACAGTATGGTACTGGCACAAAGACAGAAATATAGATCAATGGAACAGAATAGAAAGCCCAGAGATAAATCCACGAACCTATGGACACCTTATCTTTGACAAAGGAGGCAAGGATATACAATGGAAAAAAGACAACCTCTTTAACAAGTGGTGCTGGGAAAACTGGTCAACCACTTGTAAAAGAATGAAACTAGAACACTTTCTAACACCATACACAAAAATAAACTCAAAATGGATTAAAGATCTAAATGTAAGACCAGAAACTATAAAACTCCTAGAGGAGAACATAGGCAAAACACTCTCCGACATAAATCACAGCAAGATCCTCTATGACCCACCTCCCAGAATATTGGAAATAAAAGCAAAACTAAACAAATGGGACCTAATGAAACTTAAAAGCTTTTGCACTACAAAGGAAACTATAAGTAAGGTGAAAAGACAGCCCTCAGATTGGGAGAAAATAATAGCAAATGAAGAAACAGACAAAGGATTAATCTCAAAAATATACAAGCAACTCCTGAAGCTCAATTCCAGAAAAATAAATGACCCAATCAAAAAATGGGCCAAAGAACTAAACAGACATTTCTCCAAAGAAGACATACAGATGGCTAACAAACACATGAAAAGATGCTCAACATCACTCATTATTAGAGAAATGCAAATCAAAACCACAATGAGGTACCATTACACGCCAGTCAGGATGGCTGCTATCCAAAAGTCTACAAGCAATAAATGCTGGAGAGGGTGTGGAGAAAAGGGAACCCTCTTACACTGTTGGTGGGAATGCAAACTAGTACAGCCGCTATGGAAAACAGTGTGGAGATTTCTTAAAAAACTGGAAATAGAACTGCCATATGACCCAGCAATCCCACTTCTGGGCATACACACTGAGGAAACCAGATCTGAAAGAGACACGTGCACCCCAATGTTCATCGCAGCACTGTTTATAATAGCCAGGACATGGAAGCAACCTAGATGCCCATCAGCAGATGAATGGATAAGGAAGCTGTGGTACATATACACCATGGAATATTACTCAGCTGTTAAAAAGAATTCATTTGAATCAGCCCTAATGAGATGGATGAAACTGGAGCCCCTTATACAGAGTGAAGTAAGCCAGAAAGATAAAGAACATTACAGCATACTAACACATATATATGGAATTTAGAAAGATGGTAACGATAACCCTATATGCAAAACAGAAAAAGAGACACAGAAATAAAGAACAGACTTTTGAACTCTGTGGGAGAATGTGAGGGTGGGATATTTCAAAAGAACAGCATGTATACTATTTATGGTGAAACAGATCACCAGCCCAGGTGGGATGCATGAGACAAGTGCTCGGGCCTGGTGCACTGGGAAGACCCAGAGGAATCGGGTGGAGAGGGAGGTGGGAGGGGGGATCGGGATGGGGAATATTGTAAATCTATGGCTGATTCATATCAATGTATGACAAAAAAAAAAAAAGAAAAAGACCATTAAAAAAAAAAAAAGAAAAGAAACCGTTGCATCATGGAGTCAGAATTGGCTTCCATGGTTTACTTATTATGAGGGGGTAGGGGAGTTGGTTTACTTATTGTGAGGACTATCAAATCTGAAATCCACAGGGCAGGGCAAGCTGGCATTTCTTTTGACTGCTTGACTTTTAGGGTTGGAATAATTTAGAAGTACTTTCTAGAAAATACCGCAGCCTATAGAATTTTATAATTTTTACATTAGAAAAGAGTTTGAGAGCTTTATTTAAGCAAGAGGCTATCGCAGAACTAATGTTCCTTGGAACCATACTTTGAGAATTAATAGCTTGTGGTCATTTAAACTAAGAGCCTTAACATCCACTTTTTAACTATAACGTGGGCTTGTCAGGTGGTGCTAGTCGTAAAGAAACCACTTGCGAATTGAGCAGATGTAAGAGACATTGGTTTCATCCCTGGGTTGGGAAGATCCCCTGGGGGAGGTCATGGCAGTCCACTCCAGTATCCTTTCGTGGAGAAATCCATGATCAGAGGAAACTGGTGGGTTTCAGTCCATGAGGGCACAAAGAGTTGGTCACAACTGAAGCAACTGAGAATAGCATATATACATTTACTATAACTTTCTTTGGTCACACCGCTGTTGATTTTACTTCTTTAATCATAAACCTGTAACTGGTCCTTAGCATGAAGTATATGTATCATGATGCTTTGGTCTATATAAATAAGAAAAGAGTGAGTTTGTTTAGCAAAATTGCCTTGGATTTGTGAAGTTAAATGACTAATATTCTAGTTCTAGTTCTGACGTCTAGTAAATGCGTGACTTTGGAGAATATTAAAAGTCTGATAACAATATAAATAACCAAAGCCTTGCTTTACTCATCTATAAAGTAAGAATTAAGGATATTGATAGCTTTAACATGAAACAATGGGTATTAAGTCATGAGGAAGTATGAACACTGAAATATAGACATAATTATCATAGAATTAAGTACTTTACACAAATTCATTACAGTCGTAGAATTTAGAACTGTTTTCCTATGTTGGTTTTCAACTGTTTCTCGAAGTTTATATAAATGCAGAAATTCTCTGGAGTTTCTGTAACAAGTATTGGGTTATTATTTTTTTTAAAGAATAAATGATCCGATTGTGTTTAACAAAACAAAATAAAAAAGAGTACATTGGCTAACTGGGACTATTAACAGACTATAATAAAGTATCAGACATTGATTACCTTAAATGACTGAAGCTTATTATATCACAGTTCTGGGGGCAAGAATTGTGATACTAGAGTGTGGCAGGTCTGTGCTTTTTCTGAAGGTGCTGGGGAGGAATCTCTCTCAAGCTTCTCTCCTAGCAGCTAATATTTTGTTAGCAATCTTGGACATTCCTTGTCTGTTGAATCAGACTTCAAACTTTACATGGCATTCTCCTTGTGCCTATGTCAATGTCTAAATTCCCCCCCCCCCGCCCCTTTTTAAGGTCAACAGTCTCACTGTATTAGGGATGCACATCTTTAATCATACCTGCAATGACCTTATTTCCAAACAAAGCCACATTCTGAGGGATTGGACGTTAGGGCTTTCAATACATGAATTTAAGAGAGGTGGTGAGGGAGATATAGTTTAACACATAACCTAGAGTATATTCAGAAGGAAATGGGAATCAGAGAAATACATCCAGTTTTTATATAATTAGTTTGAGAAATTTATGAAAGATAGAAGAGTATAAAGGAGGATCTAGAGTTGGTAGCAAATTGTATTGTTTTGATTTTTAAGGTGGAGGAAATTTTGAAAAACCTAAGATTCGTGGGAAAAAGCTTGTAGAAAGTCTGAGAGGAACAACTGCAAGATCGAAGTCCAGAGAGCATGGTACAGAATAAATGGAGATAAAGATGGGTTGGTGTTCCCTGTGAAGAAAGGGAAATACTTCTCTTAATAACACAGTGAGAGAGGAGTAATGGAGAGGTAGAGATTCAGATTTGTTATATTTATTATTACAAAGATGAGATAATTGTCTTCTAATTGAGTATTGTTATTAATAATTTTCAGAGTGGGAACACAGTCATACATTGAGTATAAGGTGGGAGTAGATTTGGAAATTGAATGAAGGTAGATTTTTTTAATGAATGAGAGGATTACTTGATAGTGCTGGTGTCCAAGTTGTGATAGGTAATCACACATGTAAAGAGGAACAGTCTGCTCACATGTGTGGATTTGTATAGCATGTTTAACTGCCAGTATGAGAGATGGGTAATTAGATTTATCCATATTTGGAGTTTTTTTTCAAGTACATGTGATATAAGGGCCATGAGGCCAGGGATCTTTACTCACTCTTAAGATAATACTTAAAATTATTAACCATGGTACCCACAAAGAAGAGGATAGGAAGTGAAGTCAAGAGGGGCTGAGGATTCAGGAGAAATTGAAAGACCCTAAATGAGACTGACACACTGGAGTAGCTGAGCAAGCAAGTACAGGACTTTACATTTCTGTTTCATCTGAATATTCAACTGTGGATGTCACCTGCTACCATCCTTAAAGGGAGCGTGCTTGAGATAGTACTGGATTCGGTCACAATAGACAAAAATACAACATACAAATGGTTTAAAGATACAAAATTTATTTCTTACTGGAAGTAATTCAGAAAGTGAGAATATAGTAGTCTCATAAAGCTGTCAAAACTCTAGATTTATTCTATTAGTATCTTCTTTTCTGTCTGTATGATATTACATGATCAGAGGTGTTCTTAGAGATCCATCCATCATGCCACATTCTGGCCATCCAAATAGTTAGAGAAAAGAAGAAAATCACATAGTTTTCCTTTAAGAACACATTCCAGAGATCATACTGAATGTTGTTGTTTAGTCGACAAGTCGTGTCCAACTTTTTGGAACCCCACAGACTACAGCACACTAGGCTTCCTTGTCCCTCACCGTCTGCCAGAGTTTGCCCAAGTTCATGTCCATTGAATTGGTGGTGCCATCCAACTGCTTCATCCTCTGTCAACTTCTTTTCCTTCTGCCCTCAATCTTTCCCAGGATCAGGGTCTTTTCCAAAGAGTCATACAGCATAATTCATCTTAAAATGCACTGGTCATAATTTAGTCACATTCAGCAGGGGATGCCAGGAAATCTAATCTTTGTGCTAGGCTGTCATAGGCAGAGTGAGAAGAAGAGGGATCTATAACTTAGGAAGAAGGGAGAAGTAATATGGGAGACAACCATCAGTCTGTGTATCAGAGCTTCAACTTAGGATAAATCAGTAAAGGAGGAAGAAAAGTATAAATTTGTGTCTAGTGGGAAGAATTATAATCATCGTGGAAGGTTAGGCATATGAATTACAGCATCATTGTGTTCTAGTCCATCTGGACAATGATCAGAGGGCCTGAGTCAGAGGACCAAAGTCTAAAAAGTGGTCTTAGGACACCATAAAAGTTTTGTTTGGAAAATGTGAATATGTGGGATCCATCTGTCATGTTATAGAAAGATACATCTCCAGCCTCATAATCCAGGAATACTCCCAACCTACAGGGTTTTTCTTTTAGAGTAAGAGAAGTTTCTGGGGATGTGAGGCCCCAGTACGCCCCATCATAGAGCCTAATGGCCCAGAAACCATTCTGTGGTGACATTGTGACCCTCCCATTCCTTGCTACATTATTCCTACAAACTCCCAGGTCCCAGGAATGTGCGTTCTGAACCTCCACCTCCCAGAAGTATCTCCCTGAGCTGACATGCAGCTGACCAAGCACACAGGGAAGGGAGACAAATCTCTGTGAGCAGCTCGGAAGTTCCTGACATGGTTCTTGCCAGGTTACTCTTCTTCCCTCTTCAGACAGGAAGAGGGCAGGATGGGCAGTGGCTGAATCCAGAGTCAGATTTACTGCAAAGACAAGAGATCATCAGATTTCTGGGAGGGTCTCAGTAGGCTTAGGCAAGAGTCTCCCTTCTATGAGGGCTCCTCTGGCCCTGGCAAGATCCAGTTCACCTCCCCACCGCAACCCAACCCCCAATCTTCCCTGGGACTAGCCCACAAGGAGCTGGGTCTGTCTTGAATCATTACAGACTCACCAGTCTGGAACTCTTCTTTCCTCCAATCTGCAAAAAGCAAATGAACATAAGAATCCACGACCTGACAGACAGAGCTTCCTGTCTGTCCAGAATACTATGGTAAAATACTTCTTAATCGAAGAATAACAGCAACCAAAAAAGATAGGAAAAACCAACCTCTTTTTATATACTTGAACCTCTTTTTACAAGATATTAAATTATGTATGACTTGAAGACCTGTGCCAATGCTATGCTCTCCTCATTCAAAACTCATATAGGAAAAATATTTGTAATCTATTTAGGATGTTTGAAAGGAAATACAGGATATAATGGGCCTGAAAAAATTGCTTATTGTTCACTTTAGATTCTTCAGATTTTAGTAGATGATAACCATTCTACCTTCACTCAAAACACAATGTTATAGGCAACTAAAAATAATAAAACTATTAAAATGTAATGTTCTAAACCCATTATTATCTGTTAGAATAATGAGTAATCTACTGAATTCATGGAATAAAGCCTTGGAGTTTCCTTAATTTTCAGCAAAGCATTTTGCACACAGTAGGTATTCATTTAAAATATCTTTGATAATAGAATTTTCTTCATCAGAGTCCATGTTGCTCACCAGCATATAATGGTATTTCCCTCCATGCTGCAAAAGAACAAAATAGAAAAAACTTAACTTTTGTTCTTGCATGTCTTCTTTCATTGTATTTTTTGTTACATTAAAAGCAAATATAAGAAATATTTGTCTTTGTTCTATTTCTTCTACTGAATCCTTTGAACTTTCTCTTTTTATCCTATATCCTCATATTCCAATTTTTAAACATGGTGATAAAATTATCAGGTGAAGGGTAGATAGAAATAGGGAAAAAACAAAGGTGGCAGGGATAGAAGCATGAAGGAAGGAGCATAGACAGTAGGAAGGAACAAAGAAGCTAAAGGGAGAGGAATTACATGCTGAGTGATCAGTAGTTGCTTCACTTCAGAGGGAATTTATTGAAAGCATTGATATTTATAAAGATAATGCTTCCAGTGCTGTTTTGCTTACACTAAGCATTTTTTAAAAAAATATTTTTGCATTCTATCCCACTAGGGTAAGGGCAGAACCTAAGAAAAACAGAACAGTAAAGGTGTCTGAGAGATAATCATTACTCACCAGACTTGAATTGAGCCTTCTTCCTCTCTGAAAGAAAATACAAAATCACGCAAGCTTCCCTAACCAGGAAACCTTGACAAGCCAATCGTCTAACCCCACCCACTGGGTAAATCTTCCACAATAAAAAGGAACCACAGACCTCCAGAATACAGAAAGCCCACTCCAGACACAGCAATCTAAACAAGATGAAAAGGCAAATACCCAACAGGTAAAGGAACATGAAAAATGCCCACCAAGTCAAACAAAAGAGGAGGAGATAGGGAATCTACCTGAAAAAGAATTTAGAATAATGATAATAAAAATGATCCAAAATCTTGAAAACAAAATGGAGTTACAGATAAATAGCCTGGAAACAAAAATTGAAAAGATACAAGAAATGTTTAATAAAGACCTAGAAGAAATAAAAAAAGACTCAATTAAGAATGAATAATGCAATGAATGAGATCAAAAACACTTTGGAGGGAACCAAGAGTAGAATAACGGAGGCAGAAGATAGGATAAGTGAGATAGAAGATAAAATGGTGGAAATAAATGAAGCAGAGAGGAAAAAAGAAAAAAGGATCAAAAGAAATGAGGACAACCTCAGGGACCTCTGGGACACTGTGAAACGCCCCAACATTCGAATCATAGGAGTTCCAGAAGAAGAAGACAAAAAGAAAGGCCATGAGAAAAATACTCGAGGAGATAATAGCTGAAAACTTCCCTAAAATGGGGAAGGAAATAGCCACCCAAGTCCAAGAAACCCAGAGAGTCCCAAACAGGATAAACCGAAGGCGAAACACCCCAAGACACATATTAATCAAATTAACAAAGATCAAACACAAAGAACAAATATTAAAAGCAGCAAGGGAGAAACAACAAATTAACACAAAGGATTCCCATAAGGATAACAGCTGATCTATCAATAGAAACCCTCCAGGCCAGAAGGGAATGGCAGGACGTACTGAAAGTAATGAAAGAGAATAACCTACAACCTAGATTACTGTATCCAGCAAGGATCTCATTCAGATATGAAGGAGAATTCAAAAGCTTTACAGACAAGCAAAAGCTGAGAGAATTCAGCACCACCAAACCAGCTCTTCAACAAATGCTAAAGGATCTTCTCTAGACAGGAAATGCAGAAAGGTTGTATAAACGTGAACCCAAAACAACAAAGTAAATGGCAACGGGACCACACCTATCAATAATTACCTTAAATGTAAATGGGTTGAATGCCCCAACAAAAAGACAAAGATTGGCTGAATGGATACAAAAACAAGACCCCTATATATGCTGTCTACAAGAGACCCACCTCAAAACAAGAGACACATACAGACTGAAAGTGAAGTGCTGGAAAAAAATATTTCATGCAACGGAGACCAAAAGAAAGGCAGAGTCGCAATACCTTATCAGATAAAATGACTTTCAAATAAAGGATGTGGAAAAGAGACAAA
>NC_057413.1:24812353-24839857 GCF_019320065.1 Cervus canadensis | reverse complement strand
GATCCTTCTGTGATTTATGTCGGAGAGTGTTTTGCCTATGTTCTCCTCTAGGAGTTTTATAGTTTCTGGTCTTACATTTAGATATTTAATCCATTTTGAGCTTATTTTTGTGTATGGTGTTAGAAAGTGTTCTAGTTTCATTCTTTTACAAGTGGTTGACCAGTTTTCCCAGCACCACTTGTTAAAGAGGTTGTCTTTTTTTCCATTGTATATCCTTGCCTCCTTTGTCGAAGATAAGGTGTCCATAGGTTCGTGGATTTATCTCTGGGATTTCTATTCTGTTCCATTGATCTATATTTCTGTCTTTGTGCCAGTACCATACTGTCTTGATGACTGTGCCTTTGTAGTAGAGTCTGAAGTCAGGCAGGTTGATTCCTCCAGTTCCATTCTTCTTTTTTCAATATTTGGCTATATCGAGGTTTTTTGTAATTTCATACCAATTGTGATTTTTGGTCTAGTTCTGTGAAAAATACCGTTGGTAGCTTGATAGGGATTGCATTGAATCTATAGATTGCTTTGGGTAGAATAGCCATTTTGACAATATTGATTCTTCCAATCAATGAACACGGTATGTTTCTCCATCTGTTTGTGTCCTCTTTGATTTCTTTCATCAGTGTTTTATAGTTTTCTATGTATAGGTTTTTTGTTTCTTTAGGTAGATATACTCCTAAGTATTTTATTCTTTTTGTTGCAATGGTGAATGGTATTGTTTCCTTAATTTCTCTTTCTGTTTTTTTCATTGTTAGTATATAGGAATGCAAGGGATTTCTGTGTGTTAATTTTTATATCCTGCCACTTTAAGTGGGCTTTATCCCAGGAATGCAAGGATTCTTTAATATCCGCCAATCAATCAATGTAATACACAACATTTAACAAATTTGAAGATAAAAAACATATCTTATCTCAATAGATGCAGAGAAAGCCTTTGACAAAATTCAACACCCATTCATGATTAAAACTCTCCAGAAATCAGGAATAGAGGGAACATACCTCAACATAATAAAAGCTATATATGACAAACCCACAGCAAGTATCACCCTCAATGGTGAAAAATTGAAAGCATTTCCCCTGAAATCAGGAACAAGACAAGGGTGCCCACTCTCACCACTACTATTCAACATAGTGTTGGAGGTTTTGGCCACAGCAATCAGAGCAGAAAAAGAAGTAAAAGGAATCCAGATAGGAAAAGAAGATGCGAAACTCTCGCTGTTTGCAGATGACATGATCCTCTACATAGAAAACCCTAAAGACTCTACCAGAAAATTACTAGAGCTAATCAATGAATATAGTAAAGTTGCAGGATATAAAATTAACACACAGAAATCCCTTGCATTCCTATATACTAACAATGAGAAAACAGAAAGAGAAATTAAGGAAACAATACCATTCACCATTGCAACAAAAAGAATAAAATACTTAGGAGTATATCTACCTAAAGAAACAAAAGACCTATACATAGAAAACTATAAAACACTGATGAAAGAAATCAAAGAGGACACAAACAGATGGAGAAACATACCGTGTTCATGGATTGGAAGAATCAATATTGTCAAAATGGCTATTCTACCCAAAGCAATCTATAGATTCAATGCAATCCCTATCAAGCTACCAACGGTATTTTTCACAGAACTAGAACAAATAATTTCACAATTTGTATGGAAATACAAAAAACCTCGAATAGCCAAAGTAATCTTGAGAAAGAAGAATGGAACTGGAGGAATCAACCTGCCTGACTTCAGACTCTACTACAAAGCCACAGTCATCAAGACAGTATGGTACTGGCACAAAGACAGAAATATAGATCAATGGAACAGAATAGAAAGCCCAGAGATAAATCCACGAACCTATGGACACCTTATCTTTGACAAAGGAGGCAAGGATATACAATGGAAAAAAGACAACCTCTTTAACAAGTGGTGCTGGGAAAACTGGTCAACCACTTGTAAAAGAATGAAACTAGAACACTTTCTAACACCATACACAAAAATAAACTCAAAATGGATTAAAGATCTAAATGTAAGACCAGAAACTATAAAACACCTAGAGGAGAACATAGGCAAAACACTCTCTGACATAAATCACAGCAGGATCCTCTATGACCCACCTCCCAGAATATTGGAAAAAAAAGAAAAAATAAACAAATGGGACCTAATGAAACTTAAAGTTTGCACAACAAAGGAAATGATAAGCAAGGTGAAAAGACAGCCCTCAGATTTGGAGAAAATAATAGCAAACGACGCAACAGACAAAGGATTAATTTCAAAAATATACAAGCAACTCCTGCAGCTCAATTCCAGAAAAATAAATGACCCAATCAAAAAATGGGCCAAAGAACTAAACAGACATTTCTCCAAAGAAGACATACAGATGGCTAACAACACATGAAAAGATGCTCAACATCACTCATTATCAGAGAAATGCAAATCAAAACCACAATGAGGTACCACTACACGCCAGTCAGGATGGCTGCTATCCAAAAGTCTACAAGCAATAAATGCTGGAGAGGGGTTATGGAGAAAGGAACCCTTCTTACACTGTGGTGGCGAATGCAAGCTAGTACAGACGCTATGGAAAAACAGTGTGGAGATTTCTTAAAAAAACTTGGAAATAGAACTGCCATATGACTCAGCAATCCCACTTCTGGGCATACACACTGAGGAAACCAGATCTGAAAGAGACACGTGCACCCCAATGTTCATCGCAGCACTGTTTATAATAGCCAGGACATGGAAGCAACCTAGATGCCCATCAGCAGATGAATGGATAAGGAAGCTGTGGTACATATACACCATGGAATATTACTCAGCCATTAAAAAGAATTCATTTGAACCAGTCCTAATGAGATGGATGAAACTGGAGCCCATTATACAGAGTGAAGTAAGCCAGAAAGATAAAGAACATTACAGCATACTAACGCATATATATGGAATTTAGAAAGATGGTAACGATAACCCTATATGCAAAACAGATAAAGAGACACAGAAATACAGAACAGACTTTTGAACTCTGTGGGAGAATGTGAGGGTGGGATATTTCAAAAGAACAGCATGTATACTATCTATGGTGAAACAGATCCCCAGCCCAGGTGGGATGCATGAGACAAGTGCTCGGTCCTGGTGCACTGGGAAGACACAGAGGAATCGGGTGGAGAGGGAGGTGGGAGGGGGGATCGGGATGGGGAATACATGTAAATCTATGGCTGATTCATATCAATGTATGACAAAACCCACTGAAATGTTGTGAAGTAATTAGCCTCCAACTAATAAAAAATTAAAAAAAAAAAAGAAAATACAAAATCATGCATGTATATATAAACAGATGTTCTTAACATCATAAAGAAGATGCAAGTAACACCATACATCACTCAATATTTGTGTCTGAAACTTGCTAAGTAATGTCCATTTCAAAAGCAAAGAAAGAAATGTGTGAAGTTCATTCCATCTAGAAACTTCACTATAATTTGAAGAGTATAATCAGATATGAAAGGGCATGAAGATTTAATAATTCTTGTAGTGGGTTACTAAAAATAATGTAGAATTACTTTAGAAGATAGCCATAGAATTTACATGTAAATTACCAATGAAGTTTGTTTGAGTGACTGAAAAATGTATGTTCAAGACCCTGAAGGAAGAGAAATTTTTGAACTAGCTATTAAATAGTTAAAATAAAAAAGAATAAACAGTAGTAATTTTGCTTGGATAGAAAAAATGATGCAAATTCATGTAAAAATATTTATATACTTTAGATTACTGGAGATTATGGTCAAGCAAAGTGTATCAAGATTACCTGATATTAGTATATGCAAAGTGTTTGAAAGATCAACAAAGGAGGAATTTATTCAGCAGCTTTGGAGTCTGAACACTATTCTTAATTTGAAAGAATGTAATATATATAAAATATGGGGACTCCATCTCAGAGCACATGAGAAAAAACTGAAGTTAAAATAAGCTTTCTATTGAATGGAAATAACCACATTCTTTTTAGCCTAATCCTTTGATCATACCAATTTTTTTTTTTTTCCCCCCACCAACCATATAATGAAGTCATGGTAATCTCCAGGAACATAAGGTAAAAAGGAAAGAACAAAACCTTAGTTCAGTTCATTTCAGTCGCTCAGTCATGTCCAACTCTTTGCGACTCCATGAATCGCAGCATGCCAGGCCTCCCTGTCCATCACCAACTCCGGGAGTCAACCCAAACCCATGTCCATCCAGTCGGTGATGCCATCCAGCCATCTCATCCTGTGTCATACCCTTCTCCTCCTGCCGCCAATCTGTCGCAGCATTAGGATCTTTTCCAGTGAGTCAACTCTTCGCATGAGGTGGCCAAAGTATTGGAGTTTCAGCTTCAACATCAGTCCTTCCAATGAATACCCAGAACTGATCTCCTATAGGATGGACTGGTTGGATCTCCTTCAGTCCAAGGGACTCTCAAGAGTCTTCTCCAACACCACAGTTCAAAGCATCAATTCTTCGGCACTTAGCTTTCTTCCCAGTCCAACACTCACATCCATACATGACCACTGGAAATACCACAGCCTTGACTAGGCGGACTTTTGTTGGCAAAGTAATGTCTATGCTTTTAAATATGCTATCCAGGATGGTCATAACTTTCCTTCTATGGTAATCACCAGGAAGATGAAATAAAAAGGAAAGAATAAAAGCTAGAGTAGGGAATTAAGATACTTAATATAGGACGAGTTCATGAAGACAAAAAGAAACTGGAGAAGGTAATATGAAATTCACAAGAAGGCAAAGGAAAGCGGCGGTATGTAAGTGGTGAATGTCACAAGAGGAAAAATATATCTAGGAAATAAATCTATTTTAAAAAGTCATAAAACTTACCAATTTCCCTCCTGAGTTGTTCTGAAACATATAATGGAAAAGCTCATGTAAATTTCAAGGAAAAACAATACAGAATATAAAATAAGAGGCAAAATATATCTAGGAAGAAATATTTTTTAAAAAAGTCATGAAACGTACCATTTTCCTTGGTGCATTGTTCTGGAAAATATAATGGAAACACTCATGTCAATTTCAAGGAAAACCAATATAGAAAATAAAATAAGAGGAAAAATATACCTAGGAAATAATTCTTTTAAAGAGTCATAAAACTTAACATTTTCTCCTGTGAGTTGCTCTGAGAAAATAATGGAAAAATCATGTCAATTTCAATGAAAACTTATATACAAAATAAAATAAGAGGAGAAATATATCTAGAAAATAAATCTTTTGAAAAATGCCATGAAACTTTCCATTTTTTTTCTTGAGTTGTTCTGAAAAATATGATGGAAAAACTCATGTCAATTTCAAGGAAAAACAAAACAGAATTTAAAATATGGGGAAAAAATCACTAGTAAATAAATCTTTTAAAGAGAGTCATAAATTGACCATTTTCTTTTGTGAATCGTTCTGAAAAATATAATGGAAAAATGCATGTCCATTTCAAGGAAAATCAATATTGAAAATAAAATAAGAGGAGAAATACATCTAGGAAATAAATCTCTTAAAAAGAGTCATAAAACTTACCATTTTCTCTCATGAGTTGTGCTGAAAAATATAATGGAAAAACTCACATCAATTTCAAGGAAAACCAAAATGGGATATAAAATAAGCAGAAAAAATTAATCTAAGAAGTAAATCTGTTTTAAAAAATCATAAATCTTACCATTTTCTCTCGTGAGTTGTTCTGAAAAAATAATGGAAAAATCATGCCAATTTCAAGGAAAACTAATATAGAGAATAAAATAAGAGCAAACATATATCTAGGAAATAAATCTTTATAAAAAAATCATAAAACTTACCATATTCTTTTGTGAATTGTTCTGAAATTATAATGGAAAAACTCATGTAAATTTCAAAGAAAACCAATACAGAGTATAAAATAAGAGCAAAAATATATCTAGGAAATAAATCTTTTTTAAAAATTCATAAGACTTACCTTTTTCTTTTGTGAATTGTTCTGAGAAATATCATGGAAAATCTCATGTCAATTCAAGGAAAACCAATACAGAAAATAAAATAAAAGGAAAAATACATCTAGGAAATAAATCTTATTAAAAAAGTCATAAAACTTACCAATTACCTTCCTGAGTTGTTCTGAAGCATATAATGGAAAAACTCTTGTAAATTTCAAGGAAAGCCAATACAGAAAATAAAATAATAGGAAAATATATCTAGGAAATGAATCTTTTAAAAAAAAGTGATAAAACTTACCATTTTCTTTCCTGAGTTGTTCTGAAAAATATAATGGAAAAACTCATGTAAATTTCAAAGAAAAACAGTATAATTTATGAAAGTGAAATTAAAATTCCCCTGATCAGTGAATAGATAAGATGTATGTAATTAGAAAAAAAACCAAAGAAACAAAAAGTTCTGAAAAATACCAAGGACACAATATTTTTATCTTGGGAAGAATGGAAGATTTGTTCTTGCAGAGAAAAAAATCTTACCTGATATTTTGGTATGCAATGAATATTGCTCACCATGAAGCCATCAGAACCCGAGAGGAGATTCAGAATGGAGAAAAACAGTATACTGGCCCAGTATTTATGATGCATATCAAAGGAATAATTTCAGTGAGCCCAGACACTTGTATCTTACCAGACATAGAAAGGCATTAACATCATGAACTAGAGATGCCCGTTTTGTTTCTTTTTTTAAATTATTCTCAGAGGTAATCTTGATGTGTTCCTACTACAGTTCACCCCAGTAAAAACTCCAAGATACCTTGAATCCTTTCTTACCTCTCTGGAAGAGTTCCTCCGAACTCTCTGAGATCCTGTCTCCCAGGTTGTAGTCCTGAGTAGGGTCCCCAGATAAAACATAGCTTGAAACTTTTAGCTTGTGCATTTGTTTTTCAGTAAAAAATTTTGGTTTCGTAACCAACAAAGGAACCAAAAACATACTTCTACCCTTCACCTGAACTCCATGACATCTCAAAACTTATTACTGGACACTTCATTGCACTCCAGAGAGAAGAAACCCAGGTCCACCCACCAGAACACCGACACAAGCTTCCCTAACCAGAAAACCTTCACAAGTCACCTGTCCAACCCCACCCACAGCAGGGAACCTCCACAAAAAAGAAGAACCACCAACTGCCAGAATACAGAAAGGCCACCCAAAACACAGCAATATAAACAAGATGAAAAGGCAGAGAAATACCCAGCATGTAAAGGAACAGGATACATGCTCACCAAACCAAACAAAAGAGGAAGAGATAGGGACTCTACCTGATAAAGAATTCCAAATAATGATAATGAAAATGATCCAAAATCTTGAAAGGAAATTGGAGTTACAGATATATAGCCTTGAGACAAGGATTGAGAAGATGCAGGAAAGGTTTAACAAAGACCTAGATGAAATAAAAAAGAGTCAATATATAATGAATAATGCAATAAATGAGATAAAAAACATTCTGGAGGGAATCTACAGTAGAATAATGGAGGCAGAATATAGGATAAGTGAGGTAGAAGATAGAATGGTAGAAATAAATGAAACAGAGAGGGAAAAAGAAAAAAGAATTAAAAGAAATGAGGACCACCTCAGAGACCTCTGGGACAATGTTAAATGCCCCATTACAATCATAGGAGTCCTAGTAGAGAACAAAAAGAGACCATGAGAAAATACTTGAGGAGATAATAGTTGAAAGCTTCCCTAAAATGGGGAAGGAAATAATCACCCAAGTCCAAGAAACCCAGAGAGTCCCAAAACAGGATAAACCCAAGGCGAAACACCCCAAGATACATATTAATCAAATTAACAAAGATCAAACACAAAGAGCAAACATTAAAAGCAGCAAGGGAGAAACAACAAATAACACAGAAGGGGATGCCCATAAGGATAACAGCTGATGTTTCAACAGAAACTCTTCAGGCCAGAAGGGAATGGCAGGACATACTTAAAGTGATGAAGGAAAATAACCTACAGCATAGATTACTGTACCCAGCAAGGATCACATTCAAATATGGAGGAGAAATCAAAAGCTTTACAGACAAGCAAAAGCTGAGAGAATTCAGCACCATGAAACCAGCTATCCAACAGATGGTAAAGGATCTTCTCTAGACAGGAAACACTGAAAGGGTGTATAAACTCAAACCCAAAACAATAAAGAAAATGGCAACAGGATCATACTGATCAATAATTACCTTAAATGTAAATGGGTTGAATGTCCCAACCAAAATACAAAGACTGGCTGAATGGATACAAAAACAAGACCCGTATATATGCTGTCTACAAGAGACCCACCTCAAAACAAGGGATGCATACAGACTGAAAGTGAAGGGCTGGAAAAATATATGGAGACCAAATAGAGACCAAAAGAAAGCAGGAGTAGCAATACTCATATCAGATAAAATAGACTTTAAAACAAAGGCTGTGAAAAGAGACAAAGAAGGACACTACATCATGATCAAAAGATCAATCCAAGAAGAAGATATAAGAATCATAAATATACATGCACCCAAAATAGGAGCACAACAATATGTAAGACAAATGCTAACAAGTATGAAAGGGGAAATTAATAATAACACAATAGTAGTGGGAGTTTTTAATACTCAACTCACACCTATGGATAGATCAACTAAACAGACAATTAACAAGGAAACACAAACTTGAAATGATACAGTATACCAGTTAGACCTAATTGATATCTATAGGACATTTCACCCCAAAACAATCAACTTCACCTTTTTCTCAAGTGCACATGGAACTGTCTCCAGGATAGATCACACCCTGGGTCATAAATCTAGCCTAAATAAATTCAAAAAAATTGAAATCATTCCAAGTATCTTTTCTGACCACAATGCAGTAAGATCAGATGTCAATTACAGAAGAAAAACTATTAAAAATTCCAACATATGGAGGCTGAACAACACATTGCTGAATAACCAACAAATCATAGAAGAAATAAAAAAAGGAATCAAAATATGCATAGAAATGAATGAAAATGAAAATACAACAACCCCAAACCTATGGGACACTATAAAAGCAGTGCTAAGGGGGAGGTGCATAGCTATAAAGGCTTACCTCAAGAAACAAGAAAAAAGTCAAATAAATAACCTAACTCTACACCCAAAGCAACAGGAAAAGGAAGAAATTAAGAACCCCGGGGTTAGTAGAAGGAAAGAAATCTTTAAAATTAGGGCAGAAACAAATGCAAAAGAAGCAAAAGAGAGCATAGCAAAAATCAACAAAACCAAAAGCTGGTTCTTTGAGAAGGTAAATAAAATTGACAAGCCATTAGCCAGACTCATCAAGAAACAAAGGGAGAAGAATCAAATTAACAAAATTAGAAATGAAAATGGAGAGATCACAAGAGACAACAGAGAAATGCAAAGGATCAGAAGATACTATTATCAGCAACTATATGCAAATAAAATGGACAACTTGGAAGAAATGAACAAATTCTTCGAAAAGTACAACTTTCCAAAATTGAACCAAGAAGAAATAGAAAATCTCAACAGACCCATCACAAGCACGGAAATTGAAACTGTAATCAGAAACCTTCCAACAAACAAAAGCCCAGAACCAGACGGCTTCAGAGCTGAATTCTACTAAAAATTTCGAGAAGAATTAATACCTATCCTACTGAAACTCTTCCAGAAAATTGCAGAGGAAGGTAAACTTCCAAAGTCATTCTATGAGTCCACCATCACCTTAATACCAAAACCTGAAAAGATGCCCCCCCAAAAGAAAACTATAGGCCAATATCACTGATGAACAGAGATGCAAAAATCCTTAACCAAATTCTAGCAAACAGAATCCAACAACATATTAAACAGATCATACATCATGACCAAGTGAGCTTTATCCCAGGGATGCAAGGATTCTTCAATATTTGCAAATCAATCAGTGTGATACACCAGATTAACAAACTGAAAAATAAAAGCCATATGATTATCTCAATAGATGCAGAGAAGGTCTTTGACAAAATTCAACATCCATTTATGATAAAATCCCTCCAGAAAGCAGGAATAGAAGGAACATACCTCAATATTGTAAAAGCTATATATGACAAACCCTCAGCAAAAATTATCCTCAATGGTGAAATATTGAAAGCATTTCCCCTAAAGTCAAGAGAAAGACAAGGGTGCCCATTCTCACCACTACTATTCAATATAATTTTGGAAGTTTTGGCCACAGCAATCAGAGCAGAAAAAGAAATAAAAGGAATCCAGACTGGAAAAGAAGTAAAACTCTCACTGTTTGCAGATGACATAATCCTCTACGTAATAAACCCTAAAGACTTCACCAGAAAATTACTAGACCTAATCAATGAATACAGTAAAGTTGCAGGATATAAAATTAACACACAGAAATCCCTTGTATTCCTATACACCAATAATGAGAAAACAGAAAGAGAAATTAAGGAAGCAATTCCATTCACCATTGCAACGAAAAGAATAAAATACTTGGGAATAAATCCACATAAAGAAACAAAAGACCTATATATAGAGAACTATAAAACACTGATGAAAGAAATCAAAGAGGACACAAATAGATGGAGACACATACCGTGTTCATGGATTGGAAGAATCAATACAGTGAAAATGAGTATACTATCCAAAGCAATCTATAGATTCAATGCAATCCCTATCAAGCTACCAATGGTATTCTTGAGAACTAGAACAAATAATTTCACAATTTGTATGGAAATACAAAAAACCTTGAATAGCGAAAGTAATCTTGAGAAAGAAGAATGGAACTGGAAGAATCAACCTGCCTGACTTCAGGTTGTACTACAAAGCCACAGTCATCAAGACAGTGTGGTCCTGGCACAAAGACAGAAATATAGATCAATGGAACAAAATAGAAAGGCCAGAGGTAAACCCACACACCTACAGACACCTTATCTTTGACAAAGGAGGCATGAATATACAATGGAGAAAAGACAATTTCTTTTACAAGTGGTCCTGGGAAAACCAATCAACCACTTGTAAAAGAATGAAACTAGAACACTTTCTAACACCATACACAAAAATAAACTCAAAATAGATTAAAGATCTAAATGTAAGACCAGAAACTATAAAACTGCTAGAGGAGAACATAGGTAAGACACTCTCCGACATAAACCACAGCAGGATCCTCTATGACCCACCTCCCAGAATATTGGAAATAAATGCAAAAATAAACAAATGGGACCTAATTAAACTTAAAAGCTTCTGCACAACAAAGGAAACTATAAGCAAGGTGAAAAGACAGCCTTCAGAATGGGAGAAAATAATAGCAAATGAAGCAATGGACAAAGAATTAATCTCAAAAATATACAAGCAACACCTGCAGCTCAATTCCAAAAAAATAAAAGACCCAATCAAAAAGTGGGCCAAAGAATTAAACAGACATTTCTCCAAAGAAGACATACAGATGGCTAACAAACACATGAAAAGATGCTCAACAGCATCAATCATTATCAGAGAAATGCAAATCAAAGCCACAATGAGGTACCATTACACGCCAGTCAGGATGGCTGCTATCCAAAAGTCTACAAGCAATAAATGCTGGAGAGGTTGTGGAGAAAAGGGTACCCTCTTACACTGTTGGTGGGAATGCAAACTAATACAGCTGCTCTGGAGAACAGTGTGGAGATTCCTTAAAAAACTGGAAATAGAACTGCCATATGACCAGCAATCCTGCTGCTGGGCATACACGATTAGTAAACTAGAATTGAAAGAGACACATGTACCCAAATGTTCATCGCTGAACTGTTTATAATAGCCAGGACATGGAAACAACCTAGACGTCCAAGAGCAGATGAATGGGTAAGAAAGCTGTGGTACATATACACAATGGAATATTAGTCAGCCACTAAAAAGACTACATTTGAATCAGTTTTAATGAGGTGGATGAAACTGTAGCCTATTATACAGAGTGAACTAAGCCAGAAAGAAAAACACCAATACAGTATCCTATTGCATATGTATGGAATTTAGAAAATGGTAATGATAACCCTGTATGCGAGACAGCAAAATATACATAGATGTATTGAAGAGTCTTTTGGACTCTGTGGGAGAGGGTGAGGGTGGGATGATATGGGAGAATGGCATTGAAACATGTAAATTATCATATGTGAAACAAATCACCAGTCCAGGTTCGATGCATGATACACTGCTTGGGGCTGGTGCACTCTGATGTCCAAGAGGGATGGGATGGGGTGGGAGATGGGAGAGGGGTTCAGGATAGGGAACACATGTACACCCATGGTGGATTGAAGTCAACGTATGTCAGAACCAATACAATATTGTAAAGTAAAATAAATTAATTAATTTAAAAATAAAATGAAAAATAAAAAAGACCTTGCTTGATGGAGCATCTATTTAGAATTCTGACTTTAAAGGGAAAAAAAAAAAAAAAAAAAAAAAAAAAAACCTCCTCCAAGGGGGAACTTGTACTTTTGTCCTTTTGTCTTTGAGATGAAAATTTTCTACCTCTTCTTCTCAGATTATTTCCTGTGTTTTGAGAGTGTGTTCTCTGCATACCAACGTAACATATGGTCTACATTTGGCAGCCAGTGAAATAGACTAAGATTCTCAGCAACCTTTTTGTCCGGTTATGCCAACTCTTTGCAGGATATAGTCCATGGGGTCACAAAGAGTCAGCCATGACTGAGCAGCTCTCAGCAGAGATGCTGTCCTTCTTGGGCTTAGCTGGATATCTAATTTTGGATTCCTAATTTTGCCTTCTTGGCACAACCCCTATATCAACCACCAGAGGAGATATTTCAGAATCCCTAGAGCTAAAATCAGATACCCATTCAGACTTTAACACCCTTAAGCAAGCCATTATCTCAGCCCCAGCTCTAACACTTTCTGACCTTTCCTGTCCATTTATACTCTACACTACTGAGAGACACAAATTGCCCTAGGAGTTTTGGGACAAAATCAGCTCCCCCCCCATGCCCCCCCCCCCACATCAACCCTATCACTTATCTATGAAAGCAATTAGATACCACAATTCAAGGATGGCCAGCCTGTCTGTGTGCTCTGGTAGCAGCTGCACTCCTTGTTCAGGAAAGTAAAAAACTTACTTTTGAAGCACCCACTGTCATTCGTTCACCACATGACTTAAGGGCTTACTTTCTCACAAATCGATGACCCTTCTCTCTCTTTTACACATCCAACTAATTCATGACACCCTTCTTGAATCTCCCAAGTTCTTCTTTGAATGATGTCCTACACTTAACTTTGCCACCCTTATCCCTAATTTTTCTGAGTCCCCCATCCATACTTGCAAAGAGGAGTTAGAATACCCGATGCCCTATTTCTCCCACATTTCCTCAGCCCCTTTAAATAACCCTGATTTTACTTGTTATACTGATGGCAGCTCCTCTACATCAGAAGGAAAAAAAAAAAGATAGCTGCATATGCAGTTGTCTGAAATTATTGATTCCCAACCCATCCCCTCAGGAACCTCTTTTCAAAAGATAGAGCTTTTTGCACTAACTAGAGCACTTACCATCATAGCTAACAAGAGAGCAAACATATACACTGATTCTAAATATACTTTCCACATCATACGCTCACATGCTGCCATCTTGAAGCAATGAGGGCTCCTATTTATTAAAGGCTCTCCCATAACTAACACCCCATTTATACTCCAGCTTTTAAATGCAGGTAACATGCCAACTGAAGTAGGCATCAAATATTGTCCAGGTCACCAGGTGACCTCAGACCCCTTTAAACAGGGCAACAATGCCACAGACAGAGAAGCAAAATAAGCCTCACTCCCATCACCTGCTCAACAACTCATGGTAATCCCCAACAGAAAGCCTCTTTCCTTCCCTGAAGAAAAGCCATGATTATTACAAGAGGGAGCACAACCACAAGGAGAGAGGTTACAAAAACAGAGCCGCTGTCTCCTCCCCAAATCTCATGGCCACATAGATTCTTATGGACATTCATCAGGCCCTCCACACTCATCAGGCCCTACTCATAGGCACTAAACCTCTTTATCATCTCTTAAGACCTCTTATCACCTATCCTAACCTTTCACTCCTACAACAAATCACTCAGTCTTGCATTATCTGCTCCTCTCCCAACACATCAGGCCCAATGCCATATCCCAGGGGAGGACTGGTAAATTGACTTCACTCACATGCTTCCAACATGAAAAATAAAACTCATGCTTACTCTAGTAGACACTTCTTCAGGGTGGATTGAGGCTTTGCCTATGAGATCAGAAACTGACTCAGAGCTAACACAGTTTCTCATATGAGAAATCATCCCTTGTTTTGGTCTCCCACTCTCCCTCCAATCTGATAATGGCCAGCTTTTACCTCCCAAATCACTCAACAAGTAGCCCAATTCGTTGGCATAACCCGGAAACTATATATTCCTTACAGACCCCAATCCTCGGGAAAAGTAGAGAAGGCAAAGTCTATTCTCACAACACATGTAATTTAACACATGTAAAAAAAAAGAGAGCAGAAATTTAAAATCCTTCTGTAGTTGACTCCATAAGTCAAGTTGACCAAAGTGTAAAGGTAATGTTCCACAGGACATCTTGTAATCAGAGTTACTGTTGTATTATATCCCACCATCTCCAACTCCAATTCCTGGACCAAAGTAGCAAAGACATATAATGACTCAAGGAGAGGAGGTAGAATAGGGCTACAAAGGCAAACAATATCAATTGTTCATCTTTCAGTGGACCTTCTTCTTCTTTTAGGGTGGAGGGAACAAAGCACACATACATGAGTCACATTTTAGCAAGTTATAAAGAGGTCTACAATAGTGTCCCTCAGTCTAAAATTGTATCTGTAACTAGTTTTATGAAGTCTGCTCAGTATAAAGAAGAGGTGTGTTGCTAAGTTCATTAAACTTGTAAACAAAAAATGATTGGAAACCATCATTAGCAAAACAAAGTTGCTAAATTTTGGATTTTTTTAATACTGTATTATGAAAAAATCTTTTAGATGTATTGTAGGACTCTAGTTTCTCATGTCATTCACATAACAATTTATATCGAGAATTGTGTTGCATACTTCCTTAAATTAAAAGTCCTTCTACCAAAATAAGTATAAATTGCTAAATTAATAATGATGTCAGAATAAAAATGAAGGAAAAGATGGAACAATTAGTACAGTATGAAAGAAAATAAAGCCAAGGAATGCCATGTAAATGTTTGCATTTAGGGTACTTGGGTGTTATGATCAAGGTCAGTGGAAGAGGGAGTCTCAACCTCACACTGGAACCATGAGGGATATCTGAGTTTACATAGTCCTTAAAAGGACCATAGACCAAGAAGCTTGACTCAGAAAGAATGGAGTTTTGGCTCATCTCCTGTGATTTGGGGAGGTATCGATTGCATAATAATGACCTTTGAACTTTGAATATATAACAAATGTACTAACAATGGATAGTTTTCTGAAAATAAGAACAGAATGTAATCATGTACCCAACAGTTTCTTCTTTTTTGTTTTATAAAATGCACACTGAAACTCTGGAAAGACTACAGAGTAGAAGGTAGTGGTTATAGGGAAGGAACATCTGTTTTGAAAAAATAAAGGGATGGAAAACAGAAATGGAGACAGAAAGGGATGGAAAACGGAAATAGAGGGTAGGAAAACAGAAATGGAGACAACTTAATATAGATGATGCTTATGAAGCAAAATAACAGACATTGAGGGGTAGGGTATGCCAAAGATGGCATATAGATAAAAGGAGTAGGAAAGACTGTGAGGAAGCAGTCATTTAGAGGCTTATTGGAGTATAAATGTTGTTAGAGAAATTTACCAAAATTCAAACCCTGATTAGAAAAATAAAGTAAAAAGGTCCATATAAGTGTGAGAGAACAGAAAAAGAAGGAAAATATAAATTTAATGCCAATTCATATGCAGTGTTAAATGTAGCAGGATGCGGGCCAACCCACAAAATACACACACTCATGCAAACACACACACACACATGTACACAGAGCAGTTGAAAGTTACCTTTTCCAGGAGAATATTGGTTAAGAATGTAAAAGAAGAAACAATGAATTTACTTAGGAAAAATATCTGGGACAGTTGTAATAAAAAATGTTTCTGACATGGTTTTATGTAATTTTTGCAAAGAATTTCTTTAAAAAATGAAAAGGATAAAAATGAGTGAACTTTCTCAATTGGAAAAAAATCATTATTTCTTCCAATTATTATCTTATAAAAATTATGTTGATACCATTCAAATTGTTTAACTTTCTAATTAGTTGGAAGTTAACCTTCATAAGTTCCTTGACTGCTACTAAATACAGAGTCATTGCTTATTATTTTACTAGCACTAGCTGTACATAGTAGCCACACTCACTGAATTAAAGGAGTCTGAACCACTGCTAATAGACAAAATACCAAGTTAGGTTCCTGGGTGCTTGTTTTCACAAAATTTTATACAACTGAGTCAACTATAACTTTTAAACCATACATTAATATTTCAATTGATGGCTAAATGAAGTTCATCTTAATTAAATCACATGAAAGAAAGGAAATGATGCTCTAGACATAGCATATGGGGATTGAAATAAAATGACTGGGCATATGTGGGACAAATTTTCACATTAGTTCCTGAGAATGCCAATATGTTAGAAATGCATGATTAATAAAATTTACACAGCAGGAAGGGTCTGTTTAAACCAACTAAAGCAAAGTGACAAAGACGTGATAACTGGGGAAATTGAATGAGAAATAAAGATGGTAAATTTCACTTGAAAAGACAAAATAATGAGACAAAACTACATAAAAGTATGTATAGGGACTTAAAGACAAAGGTACCAGAAAAGAATGAATCCATGACTAGGTAAGCAAGGAAGATGCCTTTACATTGGAAACTTGACCTTTTTCTCTTCACATAAAAAAGGAAAAAGAACTCAAAATGCATTTAAAATGATAATCCAATGTGAGGAAGAAACAAGGAAAAATTGGAAAAACTCCCATACTTTACTCTGTGGTTCAAACATGACCTAATTTTTTGTAAGATTTGAAGACTTTTCTAGAAATCAGAGAAAAGATTGTTTTACTTTCATTCACCCTTTGATGTTAAAGGAATCAAGACAAGAAATGACACTGGGGAAGGAGATAGAATAGAAGTTCCTCTTGGATAAACAATGTCTGTCATTGGTCCTATATTAAACCTTCTACATTTTTCAGAATAAATTGGGGACTCACAGCTTTGAACAAGAGAATAGCTTAAAAAGAGGTGAGGAAGCAGAGAGAAAAGGCATTCATTTTTCAGAAACAATGTATAACAATAGTCATATGAATCCTGCTACATGCATTAAAGAAATATATTCCTAAATTCCATTCTCTTTGAAGATAAAATTATAATAGAAAATTTAGTTAGAAGGATGTTAAGTTTAAAATAACTCTATTAGTGTGATATAAACAAAGAAAACAGCAATGAAAACTGCAACAAAGAAATTGGCTACATCTGATGGGAGGAGAACAGAAACATGGAATGCTTTTGTATCTTACTCCAAGTTTCAAAATGACCAATATTTTTTAAATTGGAAGCAAATATTTCCAAAGGATGCCTTGTCAAACAGGGGCAAAGGTATATCACACACACACACACACACATGCACACCACCTGATGCAAAAGTTATAGAGATGGAAAGTGACGCTATGAGGTAGAAGAAGATTTCCTCTGGGATAAACAATATGTATCAATCATACATGTTTCACTGGTCTTTCTCCTTTTTTTCAGAATACAATCCAAACATGCACACATACATGAGTGCTTAAAGTGCTTAAGAAATCATGAGGGAGCCTACAACAAAAGCTCCCATCTAGCTAAAACTCTATCAATAGCAGTAGTCTTATGAAGTCCTTCATGCATTAAAGAGATGTATTCCTTAGTTCCATCTAATCTGTAACCAAAAATATAATTGAAAAAATCTCTGTAAAAGGAAGGTTGTTAAGCTTATAATGGTTATAATATTGTTTTGTTAAAAAGTATATATATATATATATTTATGAGTATCCTAGAACTGTAGCCTCTCATGTCATTCATACAAAATTTCAAAATGGAGAAATATGTTATAAACAATCTTGCTCAATATATAAAGTCCTTCCACAAACACTTAAAAGTTATTGCAGTGCAATAAATGAATACTTATGTCAATAAAATGCAAGAAAAAGACAATAAAATTCCTATGGTATGAGAGAAAATTAAGCAGAAAGTGGTATGTAAAGTATCTGTGCCTGAGAGAAGACTCCAGTGAATGGTCTAGGGCATTGAACACGTGACCCTACAGCCCACACTGGATCTACAAGGTACACCTGAATTTGCACAGTCTTTGAAAGGATAAGACTTGGAAAAAACTCAGTCAGCAAATATAGAGTCTGGTCTTAAAGTTTGGAGAGGTATCAGTGGCATATTAAAGACTCCCTGAACTTTGAATACATGACAGAAACCCTAAGTTATGGAAAGAGTACCAGAAAAATAAATACAGAATGTAAACCACATGCCCATTGGACTCATCCCCTTCATCTCACAAAATTCGTAGTGAAACTGACAAGGCTCTGGATGAGAAAAGAAGACAGGGTATATAGGGAGGGAATATAGGAAATGAAACAAGAAGCACTGAGAAAGAATCAGGTTAGGGTAATAGATAGAAAAAATTTAATATGACAGAAGTCCATAAACAAAAACATTGAGGAGAGAAGAGTAAAGAGTAAGATAAAGTGTGAATGAAATTTGGGCATATAGATAAAAAGAATGGGAATGTGAAAAGAACCAAGAAAGTAGTTGTTTAAAGCTTATTGGAATAAAAATGTTTTCAGGGAAATTTATCTATTTTTTTCCAAAGATTAAAGGAAAAATTAAAAGAAAACACACAGGTAAGTATAGAGGGCTTAAAGCACCAGGGAAATTCAAATTTAGTGAAAAATTCACATAAAATGTAATAAGATTTAAACAAGTGCAAACACATACACAAACGTGCTGATATGCAGAATGTGCCAAAGTTTCTGACAGCTTCCTTTGGTCTTGATCAAAAATTAAAGGAAGAAAAGGAACAATCTTGCTGAATCGAGGAAAAATTTCAGGCATATTAGTAGTGGTGTGTACCTTGCAAAAATGTTCTTGAATTATTTGGACACTTCATGGGCTGTTATGGTTTGGTAGATTACCTTTAATAAATTCTTTGGCTGCTACTAAATATACATTATTAAGTCTCACAATTATTGTAGCTATGTTGCATAAAGCATCCACAAACAGTGAATTAGAGAATACTGGACTGCTTCAAGAGGAAAATGCAGGGATTGGTTCTTAGGAACCTCTATTCACACTTTGTTAAGCAATGATGACATGATTTTCTTTCTGGTGAACTGCTATTTTAGCCTATGGCAAAATGAAGCTCATCTTATCGTGACTGCCTTTTCAGAAAAAAAAAGTAAACATGTGTCCATGAAAACAGAATTGGTTAAAAAGAGATGAGGAACTAAGGGGAAAAAGAATCACTCATTTGTTCAAAGTAGTGTATGTAGCAGTGCCTGAATGCATTAAAGAGGTAATCTGATTTTTCTCTGCAAATAAAAATACACTGAAAAATGTCATTAGAAAATAGGATATTTAAATTTTAATGGATAATTTTGCATCTTATGGGAAAATTTTTTGAAAGCATTAAAGACTATAGTTTGTGGCTTCATTCACATAAAATATTCAAGTTAAGAGATATGTATTATTTTTAAAGTTCCTAACAATACCAAATCTTTCCACAAATATTTGAAGTACTTGCAGTTGACCAAATTGACAGTTGTGTTAATAAAAGTAAGGAACAATGAATTAAAATTCTTCTCTTCAGATATAAAACAAATTGGAGGGGAAAATGAATAAAAGTATTTTAATACTTGGAGTAGTAGAATTTAGGGCAGTGTAAGAATGACCCTCAAGTTTACTTGTAACCAATGAATGATTTCAGATATAATTTAGGTTTTGAAAGACCAGAAAAGAGAGTACCATGGAGAAGTCAACAAGCAAAACATTGCCTTAGACTGGCAGATATCTGGATAGTGCAAGGCAAGGATGGTATATTGACTGAAAACTCGTATATGGTTAAGACATCAGGAAAGCAAGTATTTTGAAGTCTTTTGGGAATAAAGGGATGTCAAAGATCCTTTGGACGTGGGTTATCTCCTCTCGGCCACTCCCAGTGCTGCGTCAGGAGCGGTGGCTGAGAGGAAGACCTCACGTCCAAGCTAAGGAGCAGCGGCTGTGCTTTACTGGAGCAGCCATGAAGAAATACCCCATGTCCAAGGTAAGAGAAACCCCACTAAGATGGTAAGCGCTGAGAGAGGGCATCGGACGGCAGACAGACTGAAATCACAATCAGAGAAAACTAACCAATCTGATCACATGGACCACAGCCTTGTCTGACTCAATGAAACTAAGCCATGTTGTGTAGGGCCACCCAATATGGACGGATCATGGTGGAGAGTTCTGACAAAATGTGTTCCACTGGAAAAGGGAATGGCAAACCACTTCAATATTCTTGGCTTGGGAGCCCCATGAATGGTATGAAGAGGCAAAACGATAGGACCCTGAAAGATGAAATCCCCAGTTGGGTAGATGCCCAATATGCTACTAGAGATCAGTGGAGGAAGAACTCTAGAAAGAATGAATAGATGGAGCCAAAGCAAAAACAACACCCAGTTGTGGATGTGACTGGTGATAGAAGCAAGGTCCGATGTTGTAAAGAGCAATATTGCATAGGAAACTGGAATGTTATGTCCATGAATCAAGGCAAATTGGAAGTGGTCAAGGAGTGGTCAAAGGAGATGACAAGAGTGAACATTGACATTCTAGGAATCGGTGAATTAAAATGGACTGGAACAGGTGAATTTAACTCAGATGACCATTATATCTACTACTGTGGGCAAGAATCCCTTAGAAGAAATGGAGTAGCCATAATAGTCAACAAAAGAGTCTGAAATGCAGTACTTAGATGCAATCTCAAAAATGACAGAATGATCTCTGTTCGTTTCCCAGGTAAACCATTCAATATCACAATAATGCAAGTCTATGCCCCAACCAGTAATGCTGAAGAAGCTGAAATTGAATGGTTCTATGAAGACCTACAAGATCTTTTAGAACTAACACCCCCAAAAAATGTCCTTTTCATTATAGGGGACTGGAATGCAAAAGTAGGAAGTCAAGAAACACCTGGAGTAACAGGCAAATTTGGCCTTGGAGTACAGAATGAAGCACAGCAAAGGCTAATAGAGTTTTGCCATGAGAACGCATTGGTCATGGCAAACACCCTCTTCCAACACAAGAGAAGACTCTACACATGGACATTACCAGATGGTCAACACCAAAATCAGATTGATTATATTCTTTGAAGCCAATGATGGGAAAGCTCTATACAGTCAGCAAAAACAAGACTGGGAGCTGACTGTGGCCCAGATAATGAACTCCTTACTGCAAAATTCAGACTTAAATTGAAGAAAGTGGGGAAAACCACAAGACCATTCAGGTATGACCTAAATCAAATCCTTTATGACTGTAAAGTGTAAGTGAGAAATAGATTTAAGGGAGGGAGGAGCCAAGATGGCGGAGGAGTAGGACAGGGAGACCACCTTCTCTCCTACAAATTCATCAAAAGAATAACTGAATGCAGAGCAAACTTCACAAAACAACTTCTGATCGCTAGCTGAGGTCATCAGGCGCCCAGAAAAGCAGACCATTGTCTTCGAAAGGAGGTAGGACAAAATATAAAAGATAAAAAGTGAGACAAAAGAGCTAAGGACGGAGACCCGTCCCGGGAAGGGAGTCTTAGGCGGCCTTGCTTGGGCTAGGGTCCGGGCCTGAGTGCCCTGAGGACAATCGGAGGGAGCTTCTGTGAGGTGCCAACTTGAACTGTGGGAGACCAAAACAGAGAGAGAAAATTAACCGGCCAGAACACACTGCCAGCCTTTCGCAGAACAAAGGGACGGAGAAAGTCCCGAGAAGAGCTCGCAGGCTGCGGACCGGCCCAGCCCCGCCGGAGGCAGGAGGCAGGGGGGAGGGGAAGGTCGCGGTGAGACACAGGGCGCAGGCACCCGACCGCCGCGGGCGGGGACTGGGGCTGGGGACGCAGAGGGCGGAAGGCGCGCGCACCCGACTGGCGCCAGCGGAAACAGAGACTGGGTCCGCGGAAGGGAGTGAGTGCGCCACACCTGGAGATAGCGCGCCCATCAAGCCCCTGGCTGCCTGGACCGCTCTGACGGGGAAGGCACAGAGAGCAGGCGCAGCTTTTCCTTCCGCGCTTTTGTGTAACACCTGAGGGCTGGAACCTCGCGCAGCGCGGGGCGAGCTCCATATAGAACAGCCGGGAGCCTGAGCAGCGCAGACGGAGAAAGCAGCGTCAGCCCCTCCCGGCAGCGCCAGCCCGCCCCCACAGGGCCAGCCCCTCCCCGCAGCGTCAGCCCCGCCCCGCAGCGCCAGCCCCTCCCAGCAGCGCAAGGGAACTAGCTACCTGAATAAGAGTCCACCTCCGCCCGCCTGTGTCAGGGCGGAAATGAGGCTCTGAAGAGACCGGCAAACAGAAGCCAAATAAACAAAGGGAACCGCTTCAGAAGGGACTGGTGCAACAGATTAAAATCCCTGTAGAAAACACCGACTTCACGGGAAGGGCCCTGTAGATATCGAGAAGTGTAAGCTGGAACGAGGAGCTATCTGAAACTGAGCCGAACCCACACTGACCGCAACAGCTCCAGAGAAATTCCTAGACATATTTTTACTTTTTTTTTTATTTTTCTATTTTTTCTAAGTAAGGAAAAAAAAAAAATTTTTTTCTTTTTATATTTTTCTTTTTTATTTTTTCTCTTTTATTTTCCTTTAAAATTCCCTATTACTCCCCCATTACTCCTTAACTTTCATTTTCATAGATTTTTACGATTTTTTTAATTAGGGGAAAAAAAAAATTTTTTTTCTTTCTTTTCTTTTTTCTTTTTCTTTTCTTTTTTCTTCTTTTTTTTCTTTCCTTTTTCTCTTCTATTTTCTTTTTCTCTTCTTTTTAAAGTCCTCTAGTACTCCTCTACTACTCTTCATTTTCATCTTCACTACACTATAACCTTACAAAAAAAAAAAAAAAAGAGAAGCCCTATCTTAAAACCGAAGATTATTCCCTCCCAATCTTGACTCTCTGTTTTCTACCTCAGAACACCTCTATTTCCTCCTTTCCCCTTCTCTTCCCCATCCAATTCTGTGAATCCTTGTAGGTGTCTGAGATACGAGAACACTCTGGGAACAGACAGCTGCGTAGATCTGTCTCTCTCCTCTTGAGTCCCCCTTTTTCTCCTCCTACTCATCTCTATCTCCCTCCTCCCTTTTCTCCTGTTCATGTAACTCTGTGAACCTCTCTGGGTGTCCCTAACGGGGGAGAATCTTTTCGCCATTAACCTAGAAGTTTAATTATCAGTGCTGTATAGTTGGAGAAGTCCTGAGACTACAGGAAGAATAAAACTGAAATCCAGAGGCAGGAAACTTAAGCCCCAAACCTGAGAACACCAGAAAACTCCTGACTACATGGAACTTTAAGTAATAAGTGACCATCCAAAAGCCTCCATACCTACACTGAAACCAACCACCACCCAAGAGCCAATAAGTTTTAGAGCAAGACATACCACGCAAATTCTCCAGCAACACAGGAACATAGCCCCGAATGTCAACATACAGGCTGCCCAAGGTCACACCTAACACATAGACCCATCTCAAAACTCATTACTGAGCACTCCATGCTCTCCAAAGAGAAGAAATCAAGTTCCACACACCAGTACACTGACGCAAGCTTCCCTAACCAGGAAACCCTGACAAGCCAAACGTCCAACCCCACCCACTGGGTAAATCCTCCACAATAAAAAGGAACCACAGACCTCCAGAATACAGAAAGTCCACTCCAGACACAGCAATCTAAACAAGATGAAAAGGCAAAGAAATACCCAAGAGGTAAAGGAACATGAAAAATGCCCACCAAGTCAAACAAAAGAGGAGGAGATAGGGAATCTACCTGAAAAAGAATTTAGAATAATGATAATAAAAATGATCCAAAATCTTGAAAACAAAATGGAGTTACAGATAAATAGCCTGGAAACAAAGATTGAAAAGATACAAGAAATGTTTAATAAAGACCTAGAAGAAATAAAAAAGAGTCAATTAAAAATGAATAATGCAATGAATGAGATAAAAAACACTTTGGAGGGAACCAAGAGTAGAATAACGGAGGCAGAAGATAGGATAAGTGAGATAGAAGATAAAATGGTGGAAATAAATGAAGCAGAGAGGAAAAAAGAAAAAAGGATCAAAAGAAATGAGGACAAACTCAGGGACATCTGGGACACTGTGAAACGCCCCAACATTCGAATCATAGGAGTCCCAGAAGAAGAAGACAAAAAGAAAGGCCATGAGAAAATACTCGAAGAGATAATAGCTGAAAACTTCTCTAAAATTGGGAAGGAAATAGCCACCCAAGTCCAAGAAACCCAGAGAGTCCCAAACAGGATAAACCCAAGGCAAAACACCCCAAGACACATATTAATCAAACTAACAAAGATCAAACACAAAGAACAAATATTAAAAGCAGCAAGGGAAAAACAACAAATAACACACAAAGGGATTCCCATAAGGATAACAGCTGACCTGTCAATAGAAACCCTCCAGGCCAGAAGGGAATGGCAGGACGTCCTGAAAGTAATGAAAGAGAATAACCTACAACCTAGATTACTGTATCCAGCAAGGATCTCATTCAGATATGAAGGAGAACTCAAAAGCTTTACAGATAAGCAAAAGCTGAGAGAATTCAGCACCACCAAACCAGCTCTTCAACAAATGCTAAAGGATCTTCTCTAGACAGGAAACACAAAAAGACTGTATAAACGTGAACCCAAAACAACAAAGTAAATGGCAACAGGACCACACCTATCAATAATTACCCTAAATGTAAATGGGTTGAATGCCCCAATCAAAAGACAAAGATTGGCTGAATGGATACAGAAACAAGACCCCTATATATGCTGTCTACAAGAGACCCACCTCAAAAAAGAGACACATACAGACCTGAAAGTGAAGGGCTGGAAAAAAAATATTTCACGCAAACGGAGAACAAAAGAAAGCAGGAGTCGCAATACTCATATCAGATAAAATAGACGTTCAAATAAAGGATGTGAAGAGAGACAAAGAAGGACACTACATAATGATCAAAGGATCAATCCAAGAAGAGGATATAACAAATATAAATATATATGCACCCAACATAGAAGCACTGCAATATGTAAGACAAATGCTAACAAGTATGAAAGGGGAAATTAACAATAACACAATAATAGTGGGAGACTTTAATACCCCACTCACAACTATGGATAGATCAACTAAACAGAAAATTAACAAGGAAACACAAACTTTAAATGACACAATGGACCAGCTAGACCTAATTGATATCTATAGGACATTTCACCCCAAAACAATCAACTTCACCTTTTTCTCAAGTGCACACGGAACCTTCTCCAGAATAGATCACATCCTGGGCCATAAATCTGGTCTTGGAAAATTCAAAAAAATTGAAATCATTCCAGTCATCTTTTCTGACCACAGTGCAGTAAGATTACATCTCAATTACAGGAAAAAAACTTGTTAAAAATTCAAACACATGGAGGCTAAATAACACGCTTCTGAATAACCATCAAATCATAGAAGAAATCAAAAAAGAAATCAAAATATGTATAGAAATGAATGAAAATGAAAACACAACAACCCAAAACCTATGGGACACTGTAAAAGCAGTGCTTAGGGGAAGGTTCATAGCATTACAGGCTTACATCAAGAAACAAGAAAAAAGCCAAATAAATAACCTAACTCTACACCTAAAGCAACTAGAGAAGGAAGAAATGAAGAACCCCAGCGTTAGCAGAAGGAAAGAAATCTTAAAAATCAGGGCAGAAATAAATGCAAAAGAAACTAAAGAGACCATAGCAAAAATCAACAAAGCTAAAAGCTGGTTTTTTGAAAAAATAAACAAAATTGACAAACCATTAGCAAGACTCATTAAGAAGCAAAGAGAGAAGAACCAAATTAACAAAATTAGAAATGAAAATGGAGAGATCACAACAGACAACACTGAAATACAAAGGATCATAAGAGACTACTACCAGCAGCTCTATGCCAATAAAATGGACAACTTGGATGAAATGGAAAAATTCTTAGAAAAGTATAACTTTCCAAAACTGAACCAGGAAGAAATAGAAGATCTTAACAGACCCATCACAGGCAAGGAAATCGAAAGTGTAATCAAAAATCTTCCAGCAAACAAAAGCCCAGGACCAGATGGCTTCAAAGCTGAATTCTACCAAAAATTTAGAGAAGAGCTAACACCTACCTTACTCAAACTCTTCCAGAAAATTGCAGAAGAAGGTAAACTTCCAAACTCATTCTATGAGGCCACCATCACCCTAATTCCAAAACCCGACAAAGATGCCACAAAAAAGAAAACTACAGGCCAATATCACTGATGAACATAGATGCAAAAATCCTTAACAAAATTCTAGCAAACAGAATCCAACAACATATTAAAAAAATCATACACCACGACCAAGTGGGCTTTATCCCAGGAATGCAAGGATTCTTTAATATCCGCAAATCAATCAATGTAATACACCACATTAACAAATTGAAAGATAAAAACCATATGCTTATCTCAATAGATGCAGAGAAAGCCTTTGACAAAATTCAACACTCATTTATGATTAAAACTCTCCAAAAAAGCAGGAATAGAAGGAACATACCTCAACATAATAAAAGCTATATATGACAAACCCACAGCAAGCATCACCCTCAATGGTGAAAAATTGAAAGCATTTCCCCTGAAATCAGGAACAAGACAAGGGTGCCCACTCTCACAACTACTGTTCAACATAGTGTTGGAAGTTTTGGCCACAGCAATCAGAGCAGAAAAAGAAGTAAAAGGAATCCAGATAGGAAAAGAAGAAGTGAAACTCTCACTGTTTGCAGATGACATGATCCTCTACATAGAAAAACCCTAAAGACTCTACCAGAAAATTACTAGAGCTAATCAATGAATATAGTAAAGTTGCAGGATATAAAATTAACACACAGAAATCCCTTGCATTCCTATACACTAACAATGAGAAAACAGAAAGAGAAAATAAGGAAACAATACCATTCACCATTGCAACAAAAAGATAAAATACTTAGGAGTAATATCTAAGCCTAAAGAAACAAAAGACTAACATAGAAAACTATAAAACACTGATGAAAGAAATCAAGAGGACACAAACAGATGGAGAAACATACCGTGTTCATGGATTGGAAGAATCAATATTGTCAAAATGGCTATTCTACCCAAAGCAATCTATAGATTCAATGCAATCCCTATCAAGTTACCAACGGTATTTTTCACAGAACTAGACCAAAGAATTTCACAATTTGTATGGAAATACAAAAACCTCGAATAGCCAAAGTAATCTTGAAAAAGAAGAATGGAACTGGAGGAATCAACCTGCCTGACTTCAGACTCTACTACAAAGCCACAGTCATCAAGA
>NC_057413.1:24797538-24811497 GCF_019320065.1 Cervus canadensis | reverse complement strand
TCGGGCCTGGTGCACTGGGGAAGACCAAGGAATCGGGTTGGAGAGGGAGGTGGGAGGGGGGATCCGGGATGGGGAATACGTGTAAATCTATGGCTGATTCATAATCAATTGGTATGACAAAACCCACTGTTAAAAAAAAAAAAAAAAGAAATAGATTTAAGGGACTAGATCTGTTAGACAGAGTGCCTGATGAACTATGGATGGAGGTTCATGATATTGTACAGGAGACAGGGATCAAGACCATCATGAAGAAAAAAAATGCAAAAAGGCAAAATGGCTGTCTGAAGGAGGCCTTACAAATAGCTGTGAAGAGAAGAGAAGAGAAAAGGAAAGATATAATTATCTGAATGCAGAGTTCCAAAGCATAGCAAGGAGAGATAAGAAAGCCTTCCTCAGTGATCAGTGCAGAGAAATAGAGGAAAACAATAGAATGTGAAAGAATAGAGATCTCTTCAAGAAAATTAGAGATACCAAGGGAACATTTCATGCAAAGATGGGCTCAATAAAGGACAGAAATGGTATGGACCTAACAGAGGCAGAAGATATTAAGAAGAGGTGGCAAGAATACACAGAAGAACTGTACAAAAAACATCTTTACGACCCAGATAATCACCATGGTGTGATCACTCACCTAGAGCCAGACATTCTGGAATGCGAAATCAAGTGGGCCTTAGGAAGCATCATTATGAACAAAGCTAGTGGAGGTGATGGAATTCCAGCTGAGCCATCTCAAATTCTAAATGATGATGCTGTGAAAGTGCTGCACACCATATGCCAGCAAATTTGGAAAACTCAGTAGTGGCCACAGACCTGGAAAAGGTCAATTTTCCTTCTAATCCCAAAGAAAGGCAATGCCAAAGAATGCTCAAACTACTGCACAATTGCACTCATCTCACATGCTAGCAAAGTAATGCTCAAAATTCTCCAAGCCAGGCTTCAGCAATACGTGAACTGTGAACTTGCAGATGTTCAAGCTGGTTTTAGAAAAGGCAGAGGAGCCAGAGTTCAAATTGCCAACATCTGCTGGATCATCGAGAATGCAAGAGAGTTCCAGAAAAACATGTATTTCTGCTTTATTGACTATGCCAAAACCTTTGACTGTGGATCACAATAAACTGTGGAAAATTCTGAAAGAGATGGAAATACATGACCAGCAGACCTGCCTCTTGAGAAATCTGTATGCAGGTCAGGAAGCATAGATAGAAGTGGACTTGGAATAACAGACGGGTTCCAAATAGGAAAAGGAGTAAGTCAAGGTTGTATACTGTCACCCTACTTATTTAACTTATATGCAGAGTACATCATGAGAAACCCTGGGGTGGATGTAGTGCAAGCTGGAATCAAGATTGCTGGGAGAAATATCAATAACCTCAGATATGCAGATGACACCACCCTTATGGCAGAAAGTGAAGAAGAACTAAAGAGCCTCTTGATGAAAGTGAAAGAGGAGAGTGAAAAAGTTGGCTTAAAACTCAACATTCAGAAAACTAAGAACATGGCATCCGGTCCCATCACTTCATGGCAAATAGATGAGGAAGCAGTTGAAACAGTGTCAGACTTTATTTTTTGTGGGCTCCAAAATCACTGCAGTGGTGATTGCAGTCATGAAATTAAAAGCTTACTCCTTGGAAAGAAAGTTAGGACCAACCTAGACAGCATATTAAAAAGCAGAGACATTACTTTGTTAACAAAGGTCCATCTAGTCAAGGCTATTGTTTTTCCAGTAGTCATGTATGGATGTGAGAGTTGGACTATAAAGAAAGCTGATTGCTGAAGAATTGATGCTTTAGAACTGTGGTGTTGGAGAAGACTCTTGAGAGTCTCTTGGACTGCAAGGAGATCCAACCAGTCCATCCAAAGGAGATCAGTCCTGGGTGTTCATTGGAAGGAGTGATGTTGAAGCTGAAACCCCAATACTTTGGCCACCTCATGCGAAGAGCTGACTCCTTTGAAAAGACCCTGATGCTGGGAGGGATTGCGGGCAGGAGGAGAAGGGGACGACAGAGGATGAGATGGCTGGGTGGCATCACCGACTCAATCGACATGTGTTTGGGTAAACTCAAGGATTGTGTGATGGACAGGGTGGCCTGGCGTGCTGTGATTCATGGGGTCACAAGGAGTCAGATACGATTGAGCAACTGAACTGAACTGATATTTCTTCTAAAACCAATAAATAAAATTTGGTTGCGTAGAAGATCATGTGTTATTCAAAGTGCAAGATAATGAAGAAAAAGGAGAAGATTGTTAATACTGAAAGAAAATATTGCCAAGATAATACTGGAAATATTATTATATCTGAAAATGTGTTCAGGCACAGTGGAAGAATGAGTATCAAGTTAATGGGCCAAGAAAAGAAAGAAAAATTTATACAGGCTGTGAGGAATCAATGAGTAGCCAAACTTTACTCACCTGTTAGTGGTCTTCTCTGATCTCTGCAGGTTTTGGGAAGTGTCATTGACCTAAATGTGGGCCCTAGATATTGGAATTAGGCAGAGGACCTAATTGTGATATGTTCTGACAACTAAAGAGAAGGAACACAGTTCCTGTCAACCTAATATCCTTAATTTCCTCACCTTTTAAGTAAGCCTATAACATTGTTTAAAAAAGAAAAAAAGCTAATGTTAACAGGAAAGAAACGGTATGGAATGGAATAAGGAGGCATTGAAATAGGTTTTTAGAAGTGGAAATTAATGAAGAGAACTCTCTATGGACAAATCTATAGCTAACATTTGGAGAGATAAAAGTAGACATACAAAAATAGTGCAATACAAAGAAAGTGTATGGATTAAGAGACTGGGAATGTCAAGGCCTCAAAAAACCACTTATGTAAATTAGGTTTGTGAGAAACCTGTTTAAGAATACTTATCATTTTCCCCCTAAGTTTCTTTAGAAAAATAAAATGAGAAGTTTAAGGGCAATGTCGTGGAAATGGTACATTAGGAAACAAAATGTATTATAAAATTCATGTTTATTTCTTAACTATCTAAATGGAAATACACAAACATCCCCACACACATACACAGAGTGGCTGAGAGCTCACTTGGTTAAGAGACTATTCTCCCAAAAGGAATATGGGTAAAAAGTAAAAGTATTGTATTAATTGTGAAAAAAATTTTAAAATAATTCTAAAGTCTACATTTTAAAAATATTCACTAGCTATATTGAATATACTACTGCTGTTGCTTTTAAGCTTATTATGTCTAATTTGTCACTGGGCTTTTACTCTATAAATGGAGTCAACTTCATCAGTGCTATACCTAAGAGAGATTGCAACAACAGGACAAATCACAGAAGCACCTATGTGGGAAATTGACTGGCAAGTAAATATGGCACACAACCATTGAAAGGACATAAAAATGAGATAAAATCATACAAGAATGTGTGTACTGACTCTGAGGAAGATGATGATCAAGCATTGAAGGCAAACTTACAAGAGAAAAATGAAGCTATGACTAGGTACACTGGGAAATATGTTAACAAGATTTGCCTTTTTTTTTTTGCTTAACACTTGCTGACAAAATCAAAGGCACAAATAGATGATCCATGCCTAAAGAAGTAACCTTTTAGGAATGGTGGAGGACAATATTTTCCAACACTGCCATATTTTTCTGTGGAGTTCTAACCAACATACATTTATAAATATTTGAACCATGAGAGCCTATTTCAAAGCCTATTTCAGCAATTAGAGGGAAATGAGTAGTACTTCTTATATGCCTGAGTTCCAAAAAGAATAAGATTGAAAATGACACCAAGCAAACAGGTAGTATAGCTCACCCTTAGTGATAAAAATCATATCAATAGTAGGTCTTGCCTTAAGCCATTTCTTTTTCAGAACACACAGACAGCAAACAAAAACTCATTTGCAAGAGAGGTACTTGAGAAGACATGAGGAGGACAGAGTTTCTCTGTCCACAAATCTACCCTGTAACTGTCGTCATTTAACTCCTGTCAAATATGTTAATTTGATATATTCCTGAGTTGAATTATCTTTGAAATAAAAATTATTACTGAAAATTGTCATTAAAGGATATTAAAATTGTTAAAATTTTATCCTCTTGTAGGAAAACATAATTCTCAGTGACTTCCCAGGTAATAATTTCTTTATCTTTCACATCAAAAGTCAAGAAGGAAAAGAGAATAATATAAACAATGGACCATTTCCTGAGATATAAATTTCTTCTGCAATCATTAGCAGAATTCAGATTGCCGTGATGAGCTGTCATTCACAATATAAAACAAAAAGCATAAAAAGATGATTACTATTCTTGGAAGAAAAAATCTAAAAATAATATTGGAAATATTCTTAAAACTAGGAGTGTTTGGGTAATGTACTCAAGGACATGGAAGAATGTGTCTCAAGTTTATGAATGATGGAAAGATAGCAGAATTTGCACAGGCTTTGAAGGGACAATGCTTCCCTTGTGGCTCAGCTGGTAAAGAATCCACCTGTAATTCAGGAAACCCTGGTTTGATTCCTGTTTTGGTAAGATCCCCTGGAAAAGGGAACAGCTACCCACTCCAGTATTCTGGCCTGGAGAATTTCATGGACTATCCATGGAGTTGCACAGAGTTGGACACAACTGAGTGACTTTCACTCACTTTCACTTTGAAGGGACAATGAATATGCAAATTTGACTCAGTCATTTTCTTTCATCACTGTAGGTTTGAGAAGGTCTCATTGACATAAATGTGGACCCATGAAATTAGATTTTCTTGAAAGTGCTAACTAGGGATATATCCTGGGAGATAAACAGAGTGGAGCCCAGTGCCTTTTACCTTAATTTTCTTAATTTCATCAGTATCTTAGTGAACCTATAACAAGTCACTAAAAGGGTTTCCCTCATGGCTCAGACGGTAAAGAATTTGCCCACAATGTGGGAGACTTGGGTTGAATCCCAGGGTTGAGAAGGTCCCCTGGAGAAAGGAATGGCAACCCACTCCAGTATTCTTGACTGGAGAATTCCATGAACAGAGGAGTCTAGTAGACTATAGTCCACAGGATTGCAAAGAGTTGGACACGAATGAGCGACTTTCACTTCAGTAAAATAGGAAAAAGCTAATGTTAATAGGACAAAAATTATATGGATACACACTACTATATGGAAAATAGTCAACGAGGACTTACTCTATAGTACAGGAAACTCTACTTACCCTAATGTTTATTATATATCAAACGGGGAAAATTTGAAAAAAATAGTTACATGTCTATATAAATGAATTACTTTCCTGTACACCTGAAATCACGATGGTGTGATCATTCAGTAGAGCCAGTCATCCTGGAATGAGAAATCAAGTGGGCCTTAGGAAGCATCACTATGAACAAAGTAGAGGTGACTGAATTCCAGTTGAACTCCTTCAAATCCTAAAAGATGATGCTGTGAAAGTGCTGCATTCAATATGCCAGCAAATATGGAAAACTCAGCAGTGGCCACAGGACTGGAAAAGGTCGGTTTTCATTCTAAACCCAAAGTAAGAAAATGTTAAAGAGTGCTCAAACTACCGTGCAATTGCACTCATCCCACACACTAGCAAAATAATGCTCAAAATTCTCCAAGTCAGACTTCAACAGTACGTGTACTGTGAACTTTCCGATGTTCAAGCTGGATTTAGAAAAAGCAGAGGAACCAGAGATCAAATTGCCATCATCCATTGGATCATCAAAAAAGCAAGAGAGTTCCAGAAAGACATCTAATTCTGCTTTATTGACTATGCCAAAGGCTTTGACTGTGTGGATCAAAACAAACTGTGGAAAATTCTGAACGAGTTGGGAATACCAGACCACCTGACCTGCCTCTTGAGAAATCTGTATGCAGGTCAGGAAGCAACAGCCAGAACTGGACATAGAACAGCAGACTGGTTCCAAATCGGGAAAGGAGTATGTCAAGGCTGTATGCTGTCACCCTGCTTATTTAACTTATATGCAGAGTACACCATGAGAAATGCTGGGCTGGATGAAGCACAAGCTGGAATCAAGACTGCTGGGAAAAATATCAACAACCTCAGATATGCAGATGACACCACCCTTATGGGAGAAAGTGAAGAAGAACTAAAGAGCCTCTTGATGAATGTGAGAGAGGAGAGTGAAAAAGTTGGCGTAAAGCTTAACATTCAGAAAACTAAGATCATGGCATATGGTCCCATCACTTCATGGGCAATAGATGGGGAAACAGTGGAAACAGTGAGAGATTTTATTTTATTTTATTTTTTTGGGGGGCTCCAAAATCACTGCAGATGGTGACTGCAGCCATGAAATTAAAAGATGCTTGCTCCTTAGAAGGAAAGTTATGACCAACCTAGACAGCATATTCAAAAGCAGAGACATTACTTTGCCAACAAAGGTCCGTCTGGTCAAGGCTATGGTTTTTCCAGTGGTCATGTATGGATGTGAGAGTTGGACTATAAAGAAAGCTGATTGCTGAAGAATTGGTGCTTTTGAACTGTGGTGTTGGAGAAGACTCTTGAGAGTCCCTTGGACTGCAAGGAGATCCAACCAGTCCATCCTAAAGGAGATCAGTCCTGGGTGTTCATTGGTAGGACTGATGTTGAAGCTGAAACTCCAATACTTTGGCCACCTGATGGGAAGAACTAACTCATTGAAAAGACCTTGATGCTGGGTAAGATTGAAGGCAGGAGGAGAAAGGGACGACAGAGGATGAGATGGTTGGATAGCATCACTGACTCAATGGACTTGAGTTTGCGTAAACTCCTGGAGTTGGCAATGGACAGGGAGGCTGGCATGCTGCAGTCCATGCGGTTGCAAAGAGTTGGACATGATTGAGCAACTGAAGCGAACTGATGTTTCAATTGAAAAAAATATATATCCCTGTAGTTGAGAAATATTTGACATCATCTCTGGTAATTGCATCTCATGAAATTTTAATGAAAACTGATATTTTAGAGATATGTATAATAGACCAATTCCTGAGATATAGGTCTTTGTGTATCAGGAGGGCCAATTAGGCAATTAAAATTATGTTAATGAAAATATAAAAATAAAAAAACCAGAATGATTGCTCATTAAAAATTTTCCAAGAGAATCATGTAAAATTATTTGTATACCTGGAAATATTTTGAGAACATTTTAAAAAGAATTGAATAAATGAGCCTCAAATTCATATTAAATAGTGATTGAAATTTACTCATGTTTCAGAGGACAATGGATGGAGAAAACAAGAGAAGATAGACATCTTCTCTTGTCTCTAAATATTTGGGATATATCATTGATATATTGATAGACATGATCTCTTGAACTTGGTATATGTGAGAGTTCCTATCTTTGGATGTGTTTTAGAAAGACAGTAAAATATGCCTGTCAACTTAATTGCCTTTCATCTCACCAGTTTCTCCAAGAAGCTATTGCAACTCTCTAGAAAACAAAAAAAGTCTAAGTCCATAGCTAAAGAATGGTATAAAATTAATGAAGTAAGAATGGAAAATGAAGGAAAATGGGAAAGTTAAAGGAAATTAACTTCAAGAAACTTAAGAAAGAAGTGCATAAATATTTAATTGAGAGGGAAGGTAGATATATCAGAGAAGAGCAAGCCAATGGATCGTTATATATTAAAAGGCAAAAGACATCAACGCACTGAGAAACCATCATTTTAATGGTGTTGGGAGCAATAGGTTTTTTTGAAAATTTTATCTATTTTCACTGGAGTCCTTTCTGAAGAAAACAAAAAGATCAAAATAAATATAAAAATGGGAAGATAATTCCAATTTAAGGCAAAATCTATCTTTCAAATTGAACCCACATGAATGTGCACACAAATACACACATGTACTTAACACTGCAGGAAGGCACACACATTCACATATATGCCCAGTAGCTGAGAGTTCAGTTTTATCTAATGAGTGTTGTTCTCAAAGTGAAAATGGGCATAAAATGAATGAGCATTCTGACTTGAGAGAATTTTTAGAAATAGCAGCTCTCAGCTCTCCTTCTCCTCTTTGAGATAGTTAAGTTTTTATTATTCAGTTTGTATGCTTTCCTGATAGCTCAGTTGGTAAAGAATCCACCCGCAAAGCAGGAGACTTGGGTTCAATTCATGGGTTGGGAAGATCTCCTGGAGAAGGGAAAGGCTACCCACTCCAGTATTCTGGCCGGGAGAATTCCATTGACTATATAGGCCACTGGATCGCAAAGAGTTGGGCACGACTGAGAGACTTTCACTTTCACTTTGTATGTTGTAATAATTACTTTGCCTTTTAATTAACATGTGTATTCAATCTGGTTATTATGACATCTATATGTTATAAAATAGCCACAAACACTGATTTGGAGGATCTTAGACCACTGCTCCCAGAGGTACTATAGGGTATATTACCTGGCCTCCTCTATTAAGAATATTTTCATCACCTAAGGAATATATAACTTGGTGCATGCAAATTTATCTTTTAAATATTCACAAATAAAGTTTTTCTTAATTTCCATGAATAGAAAAAAAATATTAAAAGTCAGTGATGTAGATCTAAATGAAGTGACCTGAGCACATTTTGGATAAAATTTTCACTTCAGCCACTTGAAAAGACAATACTTCATTTATTCATTTTTTGAATTATTAATTTGTTGTTCACTTTTTTTTTCCATTTATTTTTATCAGTTGGAGGCTAATTACCTTACAATATTGTAGTGGTTTTTGCCGTACATTGACATGAATTAGCCATGGATTTACATGTGTTCCCCATCCCAATCCCTGCTCCCACATCCCTCCCCATCCCATCCCTCTGGGTCTTCCCAGTGCGCCAGCCCTGAGCACTTGTCTCATGCATCCAACCTGGGCTGGCGATCTGTTTCACCCTTGATAGTATACTTGTTTCAATGCTATTCTCTCAGAACATCCCACCCTCGCCTTCTCCCACAGAGTCCAAAAGTCTTTTCTATACATCTGTGTCTCTTTTGCTGTTTTGCATATAGGGTTATTGTTACCATCTTTTAAAATTCCATATATACGCATTTGTATACTGTATTGGTGTTTATCTTTCTGGCTTACTTCACTCTGTATAATGGGCTCCAGTTTCATCCATCTCATTAGGACTGGTTCAAATGAATTCTTTTTAAGGGCTAAATAATATTCCCCTGTGTATATGTACCATGGCTTCCTTATCCATTTGTCTGCTGGTGGGCATCTAGGTTGCTTTCATGTCCTGGTTAATATAAACAGTGCTGTGATGAACATTGGGGTGCATGTATCTCTTTCAGATCTGGTTTCCTCAGTGTGTATGCCCAGGAATGGGGTTGCTGAGTCATATGGCAGTTCTATTTCCAGTTTTTTAAGGAATCTCCACACTGTTCTCCATAGTGGCTGTACTAGTTTGCATTCCCACCAACAGTGTAAGAGGGTTCCCTTTTCTCCACACCCTCTCCAGCATTTATTGCTTGTAGACTTTTGGATAGCAGCCATCCTGACTGGAGTGTAATGGTACCTCATTGTGGTTTTGATTTGCATTTCTCTGATAATGAGTGATGTTGAGCATCTTTTCATGTGTTTGTTAGCCATCTGTATGTCTTCTTTGGAGAAATGTCTGTTTAGTTCTCTGGCCCATTTTTTTGATTGGGTTGTTTATTTTTCTGGAATTGAGCTGCAGGAGTTGCTTGTATATTTTTGAGATTAATCCTTTGTCTGTTGCTTCGTTTGCTATTATTTTCTCCCATTCTGAAGGCTGTCTTTTCACCTTGCTTATAGTTTCCTTTGTTGTGCAAGAGCTTTTAAGTTTAATTAGGTCCCATTTGTTTATTTTTGCTTTTATTTCCATTATTCTGGGAGGTGGGTCATAGAGGATCCTGCTGTGATTTATGTCAGAGAGTGTTTTGCCTATGTTCTCCTCTAGGAGTTTTACAGTTTCTGGCCTTACATTTAGATCTTTAATCCATTTTGAGTTTGTTTTTGTGTATGGTGTTAGAGATTGCTTTGGCTACTCGAGGTTTTTTGTATTTTCATACAAATTGTGAAATTATTTGTTTTAGTTCTGTGAAAAATACCGTTGGGAGCTTGATAGGGATTTCATTGAATCTATAGATTGCTTTGGGGAGTATTCCCATTTTCACTATATTGATTCTTCCAATCCATGAACACGGTATATTTCTCCATCTGTTTGTGTCCTCTTTGATTTCTTTCATCAGTGTTTTATAGTTTTCTATACATAGGTCTTTTGTTTCTTTAGGTAGATGAACTCCTAAGTATTATACATTTTTTTTTTTTTGCAATGGTGAACGGTATTGTTTCATTAATTTCTCTTTCTGTTTTCTCATTGTTAGTGTACAGGAATGCAAGGGATTTCTGTGTGTTAATTTTATATCCTGCACCTTTATGATATTCATTGATTAGCTCTAGTAATTTTCTGGTATTGTCTTTAGGGTTTTCTATGTAGAGGATCATGTCATCTGCAAACAGTGAGAGTTTTACTTCTTCTTTTCCTATCTGGATTCCTTTCATTTCTTTTTCTGCTTTGATTTCTGTGGCCAACACTTCCAAAACTATGTTAAATAGTAGTGGTGAGAGTGGGCACACTTGTCGTGTTCCTGACTTTAAGGGAAATTCTTTCAATTTTTCACCATTGAGGATAATGTTTGCTATGGGTTTGTCATATATAGCTTTTATTATGTTGAGGTGTGATCACTCACCTAGAGCCAGACATCCTGGAATGTGAAGTCAAGTGCACCTTAGAAAGCATCACTCTGAACAAAGCTAGTGAAAGTGATGAAATTCCAATTGAGCTATTTCAAATCATGAAAGATGATGCTGTGAAAGTGCTGCACTCAATATGCCAGCAAATTTGGAAAACTCAGCAGTGGGCACAGGACTGGAAAAGATCAGTTTTCATTCCAATCCCTAGGAAAGGCAACCCCCAAAATGCTCAAACGACCACACAATTGCCCTCATCTCACACACTAGCAAAGTAATGCTCAAAATTCTCCAAGCCAGGCTTCAGTAATATGTGAACTGTGAACTTTAGATGTTCAAACTGGTTTTAGAAAAGGCAGAGGAACCAGAGACCAAATTGCCAACATCTGCTGGATCATCGAAAAAGCAAGAGAGTTCCAGAAAAACATCTAATTCTGCTTTATTGACTACGCCAAAGCCTTCGACTGTGTGGATCACAGTAAACTGTGAAAAATTCTGAAAGGGATGGGAATACCAGAGCACCTGACCTGCCTCTTGAGAAACCTGTATGCAGGTCAGGAAGCAATAGTTAGAACTGGACAATGTCAGGAAGCATTTAACAAAAGGCTTCCTGTGTGCTGTTTTGGATCTGTCAGGAACCCTCTGGCCCTTATTGATTCCTGAATATTCAGGAATTAAGAGGAGAGGCACGCCTTTCCCGGAGCTGAGGAATCCAGGCATTTCTCATTACAGTGATAAGTACCCTCTTCCTTATTATGAGCGAAATGGTAAAAGGTGATTGTTTGCAACTCTCTCTTTAATAGGGATCATCTTATGTTTTGTAAGTCTGGAATTTTAATCTTTGTCTTTGCTGAGAATAACCACCTTGTAAGACAGTATATGTGCCCACGCCATGTTGATTAAAACACCTTTGCTCCATCAGAGCTTTGGTCTCCGTGTCTTTCTTTCCTTTTATTCTTCCTGTCTTTGTCTCTCTCTCTATTTCTGGCTAATTCCTTGGAGCGTGGAGGCCCGCTGAGCTCACTTTCTTGCCTGGGCTTCTAAGACTCTCTCGAGAAGGTGCACTGTGCCTTCACCCACTCGAGAGGGCGCCTGGTGCCTACGTGCAGCAGCGCGAGCCCTAAGAACAGGACTCTATTGGCTTTCCGTGTAAACCAGGGGATATCAGCCTCTTTCTCTCTTTACTTTCTTATCGTCGACTCTGGCCCACCAGGTTCTGGTCCATTAAAGGACCAACAGACATGGAACAACAGACTGGTTCCCAATAGGAAAAGGAGTATGTCAAGGCGGTATATTGTCATCCTGCTTATTTAACTTATATGCAGAGTACATCATGAGAAACGCTGGGCTGGATGAAACACAAGCTGGAATCTAGATTGCTGGGAGAAATATCAATAAACTCAGATATGCAGATGACATCACCCTTATGGCAGAAAGTGAAGATGAACTAAAAAGCCTCTTGATGAACATGAAAGAGGAGAGTGAAAAAGTTGGCTTAAAACTCAACATTCAGAAAACTGAGATCATGGCTTCTGGTCCCATCACTTCATAGGAAATAGATGGGGAGACAGTGGAAACAGTGTCAGACTTTAATTTTTTGGGCTCCAAAATCACTGCAGATGGTGACTGCAGCCATGAAATTAAAAGACACTTACTCCTTGGAAGGAAAGTTATGACCAACCTAGATAGCATATTAAAAAGCAGAGACAAAGATGGCGGAGGAGTAGGACGGGGAGACCACTTTCTCTCCTACAAATTCATCAAAAGAATAACTGAATGCAGAGCAAACTTCACAAAACAACTTCTGATCGCTAGCTGAGGTCATCAGGCGCCCAGAAAAGCAGACCATTGTCTTCGAAAGGAGGTAGGACAAAATATAAAAGATAAAAAGTGAGACAAAAGAGCTAAGGACGGAGACCCGTCCCGGGAAGGGAGTCTTAGGCGGCCTTGCTTGGGCTAGGGTCCCGGCCTGAGTGCCCTGAGGACAATCGGAGGGAGCTTCTGTGAGGTGCCAACTTGAACTGTGGGAGACCAAAACAGAGAGAGAAAATTAACCGGCCGGAACACACTGCCGGCCGTTCGCAGAACAAAGGGACGGAGAAAGTCCCGAGAAGAGCTCGCAGGCTGCGGACCGGCCCAGCCCCGCCGGAGGCAGGAGGCAGGGGGGAGGGGAAGGTCGCGGTGAGACACAGGGCTCAGGCACCTGACCGGCGCAGGCGGGGACTGGGGCTGGGGACGCAGAGGGCGGAAGGCGCGCGCACCCGGCTGGCGCCAGCGGAAACTGAGACTGGGTCCGCGGAAGGGAGTGAGTGCACCACACCTGGGGATAGCGCGCCCATCAAGCCCCTCGCTGGCTGGACCGCTCTGACGGGGAAGGCACAGAGAGCAGGCGCAGCTCTTCCTTCCGCGCTTTTGTGTAACACCCGAGGGCTGGAACCTAGCGCAGCGCGGGGGCGCGCTCCATATAGAACAGCCGGGAGCCTGAGCAGCGCAGACGGAGAAAGCAGCGTCAGCCCCTCCCGGCAGCGCCAGCCCGCCCCCGCAGGGCCAGCCCCTCCCCGCAGCGTCAGCCCCGCCCCCGCGCGCCAGCCGCCCCGCAGGCCAGCCCCTCCCCGCCAGCGCCAGCCCCTCCCCGCAGCGTCAGCCCCTCCCAGCAGCGCGAACGGAACTAGCTACCTAAAGAGTCCACCCGCGCCGCCTGTGTCAGGGCGGAAATGAGGCTCTGAAGAGACCAGCAAACAGAAGCCAAATAAACAAAGGGAACCGCTTCAGAAGGGACTGGTGCAACAGATTAAAATCCCTGTAGAAAACACCGACTTCACGGGAAGGGCCCTGTAGATATCGAGAAGTGTAAGCTGGAACGAGGAGCTATCTGAAACTGAGCCGAACCCACACTGACCGCAACAGCTCCAGAGAAATTCCTAGACATATTTTTACTTTTATTTTTTTATTTTTTCTAAGTAAGGAAAAAAAATTTTTTTTTTCTTTTTATATTTTTTCTTTTTTATTTTTTCTCTTTTATTTTCCTTTAAAATTCCCTATTACTCCCCCATTACTCCTTAACTTTCATTTTCATAGATTTTTACGATTTTTTAATTAGGGGAAAAAAAATTTTTTTTTTCTTTCTTTCTTTTTTTTTTTTTTTTCTTTTTTTTCTCTTTTCTTTTTTTTTTCTTTTTTCTTCTTTTGTTTTCTTTCCGTTTCTCTTTATTTCTATTTCTTTCTCTTATTTCTTTTAAGAGTCCTTCTAGTACTCCTTCTACTTACTCTTCATTTTCATTTTCACTACACTATAACCTTACCAAAAAAAAAAAAAAAAGAAGCCCTATCTTTAAAC